>NW_028318662.1:2417500-2661778 GCF_062004578.1 Staurois parvus | reverse complement strand
TCCCTGCCTTCTTTCTTACTTCCTTCTATCCCTCCCTCCTTCACTCTATTCTTTTCCTTCTTCCCTCCCTCCCTCCGTCCCTCCCTGTTTCCCTCCTTCCCTACCTCCCTCTTCCCTTCCTTCTTTTCTCCCCTTCTCCTACTTTTGTTCTATTTCTCCTCTTTCCTTTCTGCCTTGATTTCTTACCTTATCTCTCCTTCCCATCCTCGCAAGACCTCCCTTGTCTCCTCCTCCCATGCTCGTCCCTAGGACTTCTCCAGAGCTTCCCCCATACTCTGGAACTGAAATGAAAGAAAGGAAAGAAGGAAGGAAGAAAGAGGAGGAAGAAGAAGAAAAGGTAGGGAATTTCCATTCGGACAGAAGGAAAGGAAGAAATGAAGGAAGGAAGGGAAAAAGATAGGAAGGTAGGAGAGGGAGGAAGGAAAAGGGGGAGGGGAGGGAAGGAAAGGAAGGTGGAAAAAAATAGAAGGAAGTGAAGAAAAGAAGAATGATTATGATAGTAAAGGAAGAGATAGTAAAAAAGATCCTAACCAGAGGGGGTGTTTGTCCGGGGGAGGAGCCTTAACATGGCGGCAGCTGACGGCTGGAGGTAGGAGCTCTCAACTAAGTTCCTCCACAAACCTTCCTTTCAAATGGGGTAAAAGCCGAGACTTACCCGAGAGTCGCAGGGTCTGATGGCGGAGGTGCAGAGCTGTGGAGCGGAGAGAGAGTTCCGCCCGGAGCCCGGCAGATCAGAGAGCCGGATTGCCGGGAGAAGGAAGAGCAGGCGGGTCATGTGACCAATCGCAAAGGAGCACTGGGAGCGTAGGAAGCCAGCCGACTTGTGGAGTAAGGGAGAAGGCGGCTCTCTGCTCCTTGTGTCCTGCTCCCTAATCATTCCACTCTGGCTGGTCGTGCATAGGGGTGAGGACCTGGAAAGAGCCTCTCTGTGAAGGACCCCTATGGAATCGGGAGAAGGAAGAGAAATAGCCCAGTGGAATCCCCCCCAAGGCGCAGAGGAGCTGGATATCAGCGCAGAGGAGCCCCCTGTCTTCTATACAGCAAGGGACGAGAGACACGGGTGAGGGAGAGACCTTGGAACTGTTGCATTTTTTAATGTCCCACAGTGCTGTTGAGGAACATAAGGGGAGAGGGGGAGATAAGGGGGATTCCCAGGGGTTCCTGAAATAAAAGAAGAAGAGAGAGAGAAAGAGGAGGATTAATTAAGCAACTTAAAAGGAGGAGAATCGGTCATTAATTGGGCTAGGCTGGGACCTTTATATCTATGTGAACCATCTTTGCATAAAAGAGAGCAATGCCCATGAAAGAAATGAAGAACAAAAGCAGTAAAGGAAGTGGGGCAAAAGGGCCCCAAATGGGAACGATTAAACAATATACATCCCAGGGAAAAGTGACCCCAGAAAGAACTCAAGATAAAAACAGAAAAGGCGAAGGGAAAGAATCTGGAGCAAAACTAAGGGAAAACCAGTAATAAAATATGGGAGAAATGGATATCCAAATATATGCGGACATCCAAATAGAGAGAAGTTTTTTTTTTTTGTTTTTTTTTTCCTTCTCTTTTCCCTCTTGCCCCCACTCCATCACCTGTTTACTCCCTCACCCCTCTAGCTTAACTCCTTTTCCTCTTCTTTTTGTTAAGAAGTATAAGTAGTAAGGGGTCAATGGGGAGATCTGGATGGAGGAGAGGCTGTCCATGGGAGGAGTGTAGCCCTAAGGATTATATCAAAGGTGGATGCCAGTTCCACAAATGATGGTTAGGCAAAGTGAAGGCCTAAAAAGAGGGGGGAGGGAGGGGGGGAGTGATGGCAACGATGCCGGGAGGGGGGGGGGATGGAAGGGAGGGAGAGGAAGGGGAACGAGGGGAGAGATGGGGGAGGGGGGAGGGATAAGGGGGGAGAAAAGGCTAGTGGGATAAAAATGCTCTATAGGAATAAGAAAGAGGAAAGTAAGGAGGAAAAAGGAGTCAGGAGGAAAAGAGTAAGATGGAAGAAATCCAATATATAACCTACAATGTAAAAGGGTTAAGCTGTCCAGGAAAGAGATTTAGGTTATTTAAAGAACTACAACATAGAAAATCTTCAGTGGTATTTCTGCAAGAAACACACTTAGAGATAGAGTCGAAGGTTAGATTGAGGACCAGATATTTTCCAACATGGTTTTATGCGGACTGACCAATCAAAAGAGCAAAAGTATAAATACTTTGCTAAAAATATAAGGTTTGCGGTTGAGGAGAGATTAACGGATCTGGAGGGAAGGTTTCTATTTTTGAAAGGTAAACTACAGGGAATTGAGTGCACAATAGCAAATATATACAGTCCAAATAAGAAGCCAGAGACATTCATGAGAGAAGTGCTGAAGAGATTGATGGATTTTAAAAGAGGGTGTATGATTGTAGCGGGAAACTTTAACCTCTGTATGGATCTGCGGATGGACACTAATTCTGGTATGCCGAGAGAAGAAAGCAAGTCCTTGAGAAGGTTAAAGAAACTGATGCATGAGTGTCAAGTGGTGGACATCTGGAGAATCAGGAATATGAAGGAGAGAGATTATGCTTTCTTTTCGCATGTACATGAGACTTATTCTAGACTAGATTACATATTAGTAGAACATCAAATATTAGAGTGGGTGGGGGAAGTAAAAATAGGAGAAAGCACTCTGTCGGACCATGCCCGGTTGCAATGAAGTTAAAATGGGGTAGAGAGGAGTGAGAGGGATATGTGTGGTGGATGAATGAGGCACTCCTCATGGATGAAGAGATCGGTAAAAGAATTGAGAGGGAAATTGAATGTTTTTTTGAAGAGAATGAGACAGAGGACGTGTCGGCTGGAACGGTGTGGGAAGCACATAAAGCTTACATCAGAGGTCTAAGGGGGGCAAAAAAGAAAAAAGAAAGGAGAGAAAAGATAAACAGATTATTAAATGAAATACATGATCTTGAACAGGTGCAAAAAGGGAAAGATCTAAGTAGATAATGTTGATAGATACTGAGAAGCGTTAGGACTGGGAGACAGAATGAGAGGGTGGATTGGAGAGTTATATAGAGGTCCTAGCGCCACCATAATGGTAAATGGAGGACGATCAGAGCATTTTAAGATGTCAAACGGTACAAGACAGGGATGTCCCTTGTCTCCATTGTTATATGTGTTCAAAACAGGAGAAGTCAGCAGAGGTCAGGATCAAGCAGGGTCGGCAACAAGTCAGGCAGGAACAGGAATGCAGGTTACAAGGTACAGGGGCCCATGGAAAAACACACACCAAGGCACAGACTGCAGGTCTGGCCATCCCTTAAGTACACCTGCAATCAGCCCCAGGTGATGGCTAATTGCCGAAGTGAACCTCTGGTTGTTGAGAGCACCCGCTGGCCAGCCCTGGTACTGCAGCCCACAAGGCAGGTGAGTCCCACCACTATTGGCAAGTCCATTCCTTACAGTGGGAAATGGGAATCCATCGTGGATAGGACGCGTAAACCTGATAAAGATGGTAATCGTCCCCAAAGTATTATACAAATTTCAAATGATTCCAATCAATCAACCAATCAGAGGCATATTTCAAAGAACTTAGAAAAATGATAATAAAATATATATGGAGAAATAAAAAACCTAGAATACGCTATGAGACGTTGACTAGAGGTAAAGAGAGAGGAGGATACTATAGAGCGGGGATTATTGCGAGAATTTTTTTAGGGAGATAGAGGTGGGGGTGTATGGGAGGGGGATGGAAAAGGAAGTTATATATATAAATAAATAAATTATATAAGGAGAAATTACTGTTTAGATAAATATTTTAATAGAAATGTTGAAATGATTTGTATATGACTTGAAAAATAAATAAATATTTATAAAAAAAAAAAAAAAGGAAGATGTCCAACTTACAGATATAATGGGAGAAGGGAAACTGAAGCCCTTTAAAGAGTTGGAAAAGGAAAAGGGAAATATCTTCACTAGGTTAGACGAGTGCGTTATCACCAATTAAATTGTTTTTGGGGAAATCTCCCAAAACCCCTGAGAATGAAAAAGGACTGGAATTTGTTTGAAAGGTTGTTGGATGCACGGGGGGATGGGAAACACGGAACAGCTAAAATATATAGAATTCTCAAAGATTTAGACACAAACACTAAACCAATGCACATAGTGAAATGGGAAAGAGATATTTGGGGGTGGTATTAGATGAAGACAAACAGAAAAAAAATTAACAGATTAGTTCACGAAAATGTAAGTTTGAGGGACGTAGAAACAAATTATAAATGTTTGACAAGATGGCACATTGTTCCGAGTGTAGAATGTAAGATTGTCATGGAAATTTTGTATTGTTGGTTGAACTTTAAATGTGTCATATATGAGTGTTATTCATATGTCTCTCGTGTGGCTTTATTAAAGCTCTGAAGGCTGCAATTGGGCCATGCGCATGTACAATGTATGTATTACAGTACTCAGCTCGGTAATGGATGAGATAGCAGATCTGCGCATAATGCGAATGCCGCCGGTGGTAGGCCGCGGGCCTGTATCCACATATCAGCAGCATGGTACCACATGGACTTCATAACGCAAGGCTCCAAGCGATGTGAACTCCCAATCTTACAACCGAATGCCAACCTGAAACTGTATCTGGATGGATGTGTTTTAATAAAGATCGTATCGGGCCCATCCAGGTACAGACTGATGTTCCTAGGGAATGCTTGTACAAAGAATTTGCATACCAATAGGAGCTAGTAGGACAGGAAGTATGCTCTCCATAGAGGGCTCATGGGGGGAAGGGGAAGAAGTCTGCTGACCTCAGAGGGCTCATGGGTGATAGATAAAAGGAAAGGCTATGCTCCAATCGGAATGTACATCCTGTGTATAGGCACTCCCCATTGCATTGTTCTGTGGGAGGGGATTGACCTTATTCATGTGGGGGGCGTGTGTGTATTTGTAATAAAACTAGAGGGTGAGAATGAAAACCTTCTCTATGTGAATTCCAACAGCAACCTGAGAGTGTCGTGTGATCATTTTCAGTTATAGGGAGCTCCATTCCCCACATCTCAACAGAAGCTAACCCATTTGGATGGGCAGGAATCGTGTAGTTTAGCTGAAGTCGTGGTAAGCGAGATTCGCACAGCTTTATGGGGGATATCTGCGCATCCAACTGCGAGACAAGATAAGTGGGGAGAAATCACAGTGTTGGCGAGAATGTGGGGAAGTGGGGACAGTGTATCATATTTGGTGGGAATGTCCAAAAATTCAAATATTCTGGAAAACAATAGTACATTTAATAGAGACCATTATTGAAATGAACATCGGGTTAGATCCAGGGATGTGTTTGTTACATAGTTCAGAGCTATCAGTTAGCAAATATAAGAAATTATATTATTATTGAACGTTGCAAAAAGCCTAATCCCTAAGTATTGGAAGAAAAAATAAATACTGAAAGAGGAGGAGTGGATAGAAAGAGTAAACTGGATTAGTAAAATGGAGAAGTTATATTATATACAGGAAGATAAGTTGGAGGTATATTCCGCGAAATGGGAAAAATGGGAAAACTTTGTAGCAAATGTGAGAAAGTGAATAGAATGGATAGATGGGTAGGATACGCTTGCTTTGGATAAAAGATAGTGAAAAATACAGAGTGGGGAGGGGTTCTGGGGGGGGGGGGGGAAGAGGGTAATGTTTTAAGAGGGGAAAAATAAAGTAATAAGAAATAATTGTATATTTATTATGAATGAGATGAAAATGTTCGTTATGTTTGTTATTACTGTGAAAATCCAATAAATATTTAAATTAAAAAAAAAAAGATAGTAAAGGAAGAGGATGGAAAACAGGAAGAACGGGTGGAAGGGGAGAGAAGGAAACGAAAGGAAAGGGAAGGAATGGGGGGAGGAAGAAAGGAAGGTAGTTACCATTCGTAAGGAAGGGAAGGAAGAAATGAAGGAAGGGAGGGAAAAAGATTGGCAGGTAGGAGAGCAAGGAATGGAGAATGGAAAGGAAAAAGAATATGAAAGGAAAGAAGGATGGAAGGAAGAAAGGAAGGAAGGAAGGATAGAAGGAAGAAAAAAGAATGGAGAAGACAGAAGGAAGAGGATGGAGGGAAGGAAGGATTAAAGGAAGAATGCAAGGGGAGGGAGAAAGGAAGGAAAGATGGAAGAAGGGAAAGTAAAGAAAAGAAGGAAAGCCAGGGGAGTAAGGAACAAATGAAAGATGGAGGAGGAACAAAATGAAAAAAAAAGATAATTGAAGGAGAAGGAATTGAAGGAGAGGAGAGGAAAAGGAAGGAAAGGAAGAAGAATATGAAAGGCAGGAAGGATGGAAGGAAGGAAGAAAAAAGAATGGGGAGGAAGGAAAGGAAGAGAGGAAGGAAAGGAAGAAGTTAAAGAAAGGAAGGAAAGGGAGGGGAGAAAGGGATTGAAGGAAGAAAGCAGAGAGTAAAAGGAGATGAAAGGAAACGAAAGGAAAAAGGGTGGAAGAAAGAAAAAAGGAATAGCTAGAAGTGAAGAAAGGATTGAAATAAGATAAGAAAGTACAGGAAGTAAAAAATATAAAAGGGTGGAAGGGGAGAGAAGGAAATGAAAGGGAGGCAGGAAGAAATAGTAGGAAGTGAAGAAAGAAAAGATGATACGATAGAAAAGGAATATGAAGGGGATGAAAGTAAGGAAGGAAATAAAAAAAATGGAAGGTAGCACCTTCCAGGCAAGGAAGGGAAGGATGAAAAAAAGCAAGGAAGGAAGGACAGAAAGGGAGGGAAGAAAAAAGGAATGCAATAATTAAGGAAGGAAAGAATGAAGGAAAAATTGGGAGGGAGGAAAGGAAGAAAAATGGAAGGACAAAGAGGGAAGGAAGGGAAGCAAGGAAGAAGGTAGGAAGCATGCAAGGGAGAAAAGGAAAAAAATCAAGGAAGAAGGGAATGTGATGGGATTACTTGCTCTTGGCTCTCGGTCTTTTTGGGCAGCAGCACGGCCCGGATGTTGGGCAGGACTCCTCCCTGGGCAATGGTGACACCACCCAGCAGCTTGTTGAGCTCCTTGTCATTGCGGACAGCCAGCTGCAGGTGTCGGGGGATGATGAGGGTCTTCTTGTTGTCTTGGGCGGCGTTGCGGGCCAGCTTGAGGATCTCAGCTGTCAGATACTCCAGGACGGCGGCCAGATAGACGGGAGCTCCGACCCCGATCCGCTCAGCATAGTTGCCCTTCCGGAGCAGCCGATGAACACGACCGACTGGGAACTGCAGACCAGCCTGGGATGATCGGGTCTTGGCCTTAGCTCGAGCCTTGCCTCCTTGTTTGCCGCGACCAGAGATGATTAGATGATTGAGAAATCACACAGAGATAACAGAGATTCTTAACATACAATTCCTCCATTCATGCTGCCAAACAAGTCTACTTTGTCACTCTTATTAATACATTGTCATCCAGTTCTCGTCTCTTCTCTACTTTTAACTCTCTACTTTTTCCACCTCTACCCAGTACCTCACTCACTGCTCACAAGATTGCAAATCATTTCAAAAACAAGATTGATGCAATTCGTAGGTGCACAGACATCCATCCCACTTAGCAAACCTTATACTAAACCTTCCTCAACACTTTCCTCTTTTGACCTTGCTACTACCAAAGAGGTCACTAAAGTTTTCTCAGAAGCCCGTCTCACTACCTGCCCTCTGGATCCTTTCCCCTCACAACTACTATGGTCACCCTCTTCTTCCATCCTATGCTCCCTCACTCACATCTTCAATCTCTCCCTCTCTAACGGTACCTTCCCCTCTTAAAATATTGTTTTTCACAAAAAATTGTTTTTTCAATCCATTGGGCTTTATTTGATATGTATTTGATTTGGGACATTTATTCACATATATGTGCATTTATATATAAGTAAATACTAGCGCAAATTATTTTGTTTTTTGCTATATAAATCCTGTATAATAATAAATAACTAGAAAAGGTACAAAGATATGTGTAGGTGGGCTTGAAAATGACAGAGTGATGGCAGTTTACAAATCATGTTCTGATTTTTCCTTCCACACTCTAGCTTTGCTCTGCTGCCACTCTAGATGCACCATTCATTCCTATGGGAAAATTTCACCACAAAAAACGCGATATTTCGTGAACCATTTGGCGAAATGATCCACAAAGTAATAGCAAAATGTAAGCAGTGTACATAGCAAGCCTGACAGAGGGATAAATGCATTTCAGCTTGTATTTTGGAGTTCACAGTTAGCCTTAATGATACAGCTGTGTGTGAGTCATGTTGGGTTGCTGTAGCAACTCACTCACTCAGGAATGTCAGCAAGTCTGTTCTAAGCAGTGTTTAAACTTGCCAACTTCACTGGCGATCGCCATCTTCAAACACTTGTAGTTTTAAAAGTATAAATGCTACAGCAAAGAGCCTTATATTGTGATAATCACAAGAAGCAGGGCTAAATTTTGATGTATAGTATGTCTTTGAAAGATAAAAAATGAAGGCACAGTCGCAGTTTAAAAACGTCTCTTAAAATTTCAGGTATCTAGAGTGGAGTTTCAATGAAAGTCAATGGGAGGGGTGAGGTGCAAACAAATGGTCATATTCTGAAAACTATCAGGAGTATGACCTAGCCGTGGACATTTTTAGTGACAGCAGGGTTAGCTGAACGTTTTGATATAAGATATGTGTAGGTGGGCTTGAAAATGACAGAGTGATGGCAGTTTACAAATCATGTTGTGATTTTTCCTTCCACAGTGTAGCTTTGTCATTTCTCACTGAGGTATTGCATGCATCAGTAGTCTGCACCTGGACTGGGCGGAGTAGGCTTGCTCACTCTGACACAGCTGGGTTGCTATGGTAACTCACTCTGAGAGGAATTTATATATGCACACTGCTCCAACTTGCCAACTTCAGTGGCGATTTTCATCTTCAAACGCTTGTAGTTTTAAAAGTATAAATGCTACCGTGAAGAGCTTGGTATTGCAAGAATTACAAGAAACTGAGCTAAATTTTGATGTATAGTATGGTATGTTTCTGAAAGATAAAAAATGAAGGCACAGTCACAGTTTAAAAACGTCCCTTAAAATTTCTGATGTCTAGAGTGGAGTTTCAATGAAAGTCAAGGGGAGGGGTGAGGTGCAAACAAATGGTCATATTGTGAAAACTATCAGGAGTATGTCCTAGCCGTGTCCTAGTTGCTGACACTGCTCAATCTTGCCAACTGCCAACTGGCGATTGCCATCTTCAAACGATTGTAGTTTTAAAAGTATAAATGCTACCGTGAAATATATTGTGACAATCACAAGAAACAGACCTAAATTTTGATGTATAGTATGTCTCTGCAATATTAAAAATGAAGTCACAATCGCAGTTTAAAAACGTCCCTTAACATTTCAGGTGGCTCTGAGTGAAGTTTCAATGAAAGTCAATGGGAGGGGTGAGTTTCAAACAAATGGTCATATTCTGAAAACTATCAGGAGTATGTCCTAGCCGTGAACATTTTTAGTGACAGCAGGTTTAGCTGAACGTTTTGATATAAGATATGTGTAGGTGGGCTTGAAAATGACAGAGTGATGGCAGTTTACAAATCATGTTCTGATTTTTCCTTCTACACTCTAGATTTGTCACTTCTCACTCTAATTGCTCCATTCATTCCTATGGGAAAATTTCGCCACAAAAACCGTGATATTTCGTGAACGATTCGGCGAAATGTTCCACAAAGTAATAGCAATCCGACCGGGAACAATCCGCACGTTTTGATATATTACTTGTCTTTGTAGTGTAAAAACTGTGGGAGGAGTTAGCGTGGCAAATATGGCTATAATAAGAAACGGAATAAGAACTAGACAATCTACAATTTCTGGGGAAATTGTGTAAAGTGTTCTTGCCGCAACCTTTACCAAATGATTGATGAAATGTAAGCAGTGCACATTGCAAGCCTGATAGTGAGAAATGCATTTCAGCTTGTATTTTGAAGCTCACAGTCCAGCCTCGTGAGTCATCTGCCTCTTGAGTGACCTTTGGTTGCTGCACCTGGAGTGGGCGGAGTAGGCTCACTGTGCTGAGACAGCTGGGTTGCTATGACAACTCACTCTGAGAGGAATGTCAGCATGCCTGTTCTAAACACGCTTTTTAAACTTGCCAAGTTCACTGGCGATTGCCATCTTCAAACGCTTGTAGTTTTAAAAGTATAAATGTTACCGTAAGGTTTATATTGTGACAATCACAAGAAACAGACCTAAATTTTGATGTATAGTATGTCTCTGAAAGATAAAAAATGAAGGCACAGTCGCAGTTTAAAAACGTCCCTTAAAATTTCTGGTGTCTAGAGTGGAGTTTCAATGAAAGTCAATGGGAGGGGTGAGGTGCAAACAAATGGTCATATTCTGAAAACTATCAGGAGTATGTCCTAGCCGTGAACATTTTTATAAAAAGTTGGATAGTTACTTGTGAGCCACTAGGAGTTTTCTTTCTATATATAAACTCTATTGTTAATTGATATCATACATAAAAAATTATAAAAAAATATATGTGAAAAATATATAAATAATAAAATATTACAAATTAATTACGAATTAATTAATTAATTGCGTGCTAAAATTAATATTAATTAAATATTAAAGAAAAGAAACATAGTGTCTTATCCGGGATATCAATTATTTATTTTTATTTTAATTTTATTTTTATTTTATGTTTATGTTTATTTTAATTTTAATTTTAATTTTAATTTTATTTTAATTTTAATTTAATTTTAATTTTATTTTATGTTTATGTTTATTTTAGTTTTAATTTTAATTTTATTTTAATTTAATTTTTATTTTAATTTTATTTTTATTTTATGTTTATGTTTATGTTTATTTTAATTTAATTTTTATTTTAATTTAATTTTATTTTTAATTTTATTTTATGTTTATGTTTATTTTAGTTTTAATTTTATTTTAATTTTTATTTTTATTTTTATTTTATTTTTATTTTCTTTTTTATTTTCATTTTCATTTTTTTTTTTTTTTATTTTATTTTTATTTTATTTTTATGTTTATGTTTATTTTTATTTTAATTTTATTTTTATTTTTATTTTATTTTTATCCAGACTGAATAATAACACCATCTCATTTATACAGAAGGAACTGTCATTCCAACTGCAAATATTTTTTATTTTTTATTTATATTTTTCATTCATAGTTTTTGTTTTTTCACATTGATAAATTAATTTATTTTATATATTTACACAAATCATATATTTAAGTATAATTAATTGATGTAATTATTTGATTATCGGTGGTACACTTATGAATTCATTATATCACATAAGGTAGAATATATTGGAGCGCGGTACACTACTGGCATTCGTGAACATTTTTAGTGACAGCAGGGTTAGCTGAACGTTTTGATATAAGATATGTGTAGGTGGGCTTGAAAATGACATAGTGATGGCAGTTTACAAATCATGTTCTGATTTTGCCTTCCACACTGTAGCTTTCTCACTTCTCACTCTAATGTGACTCAGCTGCCCCCTGAGTGACCTTTGGTGCACCTGTGACTCAGTCAGTCACAGGTGTGTGAGAAGCTCTGTTCTAAAAACACTGCTCAAACTTGCCAAGTTCACTGGCGATTGCCATCTTCAAACGCTTGTAGTTTTAAAAGTATAAATGCTACCGTGAAAAGGTTTATATTGTGACAATCACAAGAAACAGACCTAAATTTTGATGTATAGTATGTCTCTGCAATATTAAAAATGAAGGCACAGTCGCAGTTTAAAAACGTCCCTTAACATTTCAGGTGGCTGTGAGTGAAGTTTCAATGAAAGTCAATGGGAGGGGTGAGGTGCAAACAAATGGTCATATTCTGAAAACTATCAGGAGTATGTCCTAGCCGTGAACATTTTTAGTGACAGCAGGGTTAGCTGAACGTATGTCTCTGAAAGATAAAAAATGAAGGCACAGTCGCAGTTTAAAAACGTCCCTTAAAATTTCTTGTGTCTAAAGTGGAGTTTCAATGAAAGTCAATGGGAGGGGTGAGGTCCAAACAAATGGTCATATTGTGAAAACTATCAGGAGTATGTCCTAGCCGTGAACATTTTTAGTGACAGCAGGGTTAGCTGAACGTTTTGATATAAGATATGTGTAGGTGGGCTTGAAAATGAAAGAGTGATGGCAGTTTACAAATCATGTTCTGATTTTTCCTTTCACACTGTAGCTTTCTCACTCTAATGTGACTCAGCTGCCCCCTGAGTGACCTTTGGTTGCACCTGTTGCCTCAGTCAGTCACAGGTGTGTGACAAGCTCTGCTCTAAACAGGCTGTTTAAACTTGCCAAATTCACTGGCGATTGCCATCTTCAAATGCTTGTAGTTTTAAAAGTATAAATGCTACCGTGAAAAGGTTTATATTGTGACAATCACAAGAAAAAGACCTACAGTTTGATGTATAGTATGTCTCTGAAAGATAACAAATGAAGGCACAGTCGCAGTTTAAAAACGTCCCTTAAAATGTCTGGTGTCTAGAGTGGAGTTTCAATGAAAGTCAATGGGAGGGGTGATGTGCAAACAAATGGTCATATTCTGAAAACTATCAGGAGTATGTCCTAGCCGTGAACATTTTTAGTGACAGCAGGGTTAGCTGAACGTTTTGATATAAGATATGTGTAGGTGGGCTTGAAAATGAAAGAGTGATGGCAGTTTACAAATCATGTTCTGATTTTTCTGATTTTTCCTTTGCACACTCTAGCTGTGCTGTGCTGCTCAATGCATTCCTATGGGAAAATTTCGCCACAAAAACCGTGATATTTCGTGAACGATTCGGCGAAATGTTCCACAAAGTAATAGCAATCCGATCGGGAACAATCCGCACGTTTTGATATATTACTTGTCTTTGTAGTGTAAAAACTGTGGGAGGAGTTAGCGTGGCAAATTTGGCTATAATAATAAGAACTAGAAAATCTACAATTTCTGGTGAAATTGTGTAAAGTGTTCTTGCCTCCACCAGTAGTCTACAATTGGAGTGGGCGGAGTAACTGGGTGGAGTAACTGGGTGGAGTGGGCGGAATAACTGGGTGGAGTGGGCGGAGTAACTGTTGTGTTGTTGGAGTGTCTGGAGTAAGTGTAAAAAGGTTGGTGTCAGGGATCCCGGCTCCGTCTGCCGCAATCGCGGCTCGGTCCCCCGCGCATGCGCAGTAGCGGCAGATCACGCCGGGACACAGGAACTAGGTCCCGGCGAGCCGCGGCTGACAGGACGCCGCGCATGCGCAGTAGAAACCGCGGGCGCGCCTCAGGCGTCCAATGACAGCCGGGGGCGCGTCCTAGCCAGCCAATGACAGTGCAGGGCGCACTATTTAAAGATGCCCTGCACTGTCACAAATTGCCGCAAGGTCTATACGTGATCCTGAATACCTGCTCCTGCTGTGACCCTGTTTTTGACCCTGACTACGCTGCCTGCCCCTGAGATTGACCCGGCTTTGTTCTGACTATTCTACCCGCTCCTGTGATTGACCCGGCTTTGTTCTGACTATTCTGCCTGCTCCTGCGTTTTTGACTCGGCTTATCCCGACTGTCCCTACGGATTGATTTACCTGGCTGACCCTGCGTGTGACCCGACTACTCCTAGCCCGCCGACTCGGTACCCCGCTTACCCCACGGGCCACAATCCGTACCACCCTGCTGGGGCCGCCATCCTCTTCACAGCTGGCTCTCCTGGTACCTACATACATCCCCGGAGGCCTCCTCGGCCGCTGGTGGCCCGCTCAGAGGTCGTGACCTGGCCCGGGACTGTTTCAAGTCCATCCCCACCATCAGGGGCCCTGGTGAAAGCACAGCCCGGGCTTAGACCCCACGCTCTGGGTAGGTCTACCAGCTGGCAGACGGAGGGCTCCGCCTGGCGGATCCTAACAGTACCTTGCGGCCATGACAGAGCCAGGAAGTGGACCGGCGTCCCTAGAGGATATTTGCCAGCACCTGGCAACTTTGACCCAGGCTTTCCAGAACTTCCACAGTCGCTGCGCCCGACTGGAAGACCGCATGGAGACATTAGCCCCCCAGACTCCCCCTGCTCAGAGTTCCCCGTCTGTGGAACCTCCCGCAACCCCGGTATCCGGAGCGGTTGCCACACCCTTGGCTCCTGAACCCCGCGTTCCCCTGCCGGAGCGGTTCCGTGGGGACCGGAGCCGTTTCCGAGCCTTTCGGAACGCTTGCACACTATATTTTAACTTGCAGCCTCGCACATTCTCCTCCGAGACCGTCAAGGTGGGGTTTATAGTCTCTCTCCTTCAGGATGAGCCCCAGGATTGGGCCCACCGTCTGATGGAGAGGCGCGACCCCCATCTTGACTCTGTGACCGAGTTCTTTCAGGCCATGGCCGTTTTGTATGACGACCCTCAGCGGGCTGCTTCCGCAGAGGCTACCCTATACTCTCTGCGACAGGGCCGCCGGGCAGCGGAAGAATACGCGTCCGATTTTAGGCGTAGCATGGGAGACACCAGATGGAACGATGTGGCCTTATGTCACCAGTTCCGCATTGGACTGTCTGAGCCTCTCAAGGACGAACTCGCACGAGTAGGCCTACCTGACTCCCTGGAACGATTGATTGAATTGGCCATTCAAATTGACCGTAGACTAAGGGAACGTCGACAGGAAAGGAGCGGCCAGGGTCAAAGGGTGGCATGGATTCCATCAAGAGATACAACTCCAGCCCCAGGGAACCATCCGCGAAACACGGAGATGGGAGACAACTCGGAACCCATGCAACTGGGACTGGCCCGTTCCCACTTATCGGTCGAGGAACGCCAGAGGAGGCGCTCACTGAACCTGTGTCTGTACTGCGGGGAAGCTGGTCACCAAGTGCGCTCCTGTCCTGCAAAAACGAGTAAGTCCACGCCCGTTTTCTTGTTCCTTACCTGCAGGCAGGGATGATCAGTCTAGTTACCTGGCCATTCCTGTGTCTTTACAGCTCCCCGGAGGAATATTGTCGGTGACCGCGATCGTTGACTCAGGAGCCTGTAGCTGTTTTATTGATCTGACTTTTGCCCACCGGCAAAAAATCCCTCTCCAGACCAAAGAAAGGGGGTTCAACATTTTCTTGGCAGATGGGTCCAGTATAAAGTCTGGGGTGGTGGACCAGGAGACACCACCCATTTTCACCACTATGGCAGACCATCACCAGGAGTTCCTCCGTTTGGACGCCATCGCCTCCCCCCTTTTTCCAGTCATTCTGGGGCTCCCTTGGCTGAGGGCCCATAACCCCCGGATTGACTGGGAAAAGGGAACGATTCATTTTCGGTCACCCTATTGTTTGAGTCACTGCCACGTCACAGGACCCATGGTTCCCCGGTTCCTCCTGTGCTTGGACGGAGACACCAATCTATCCCAGGTGATTCCTCCGGCCTATCATGACTTCTTGGACGTCTTTAGTAAGCGGGGAGCTGACGTTCTACCTCCACACCGTCCCTATGACTGCCCCATTGACCTCCTACCCGGGTCGGAAATCTCTTTCGGCCGTATCTTCCCCTTGTCCGAAATGGAATCGGGGGTGCTGAGGGAATATATCGACGAAAACCTTCGGAAGGGCTTTATTCGTCCTTCCACATCCCCAGCCGGGGCCGGGTTGTTCTTTGTAGAGAAGAAGGACAAATCGTTACGGCCCTGCATAGACTATCGTGACCTAAATAAAATTACGGTAAAGAATCGTTATCCCTTACCCCTAGTCCCCGAGCTCCTCCAGAGACTGAGATCAGCAACGATTTTCACTAAATTAGACCTGCGGGGGGCCTATAACCTTGTTCGTATCAGGGAGGGGGATGAGTGGAAAACGGCGTTCCGTACAAGATTCGGTCACTACGAATATTTGGTGATGCCGTTCGGGCTCTGTAATGCCCCGGCGACTTTTCAGCATTTTATCAATGATGTTTTTCGCGATTTTCTTGATATTTTCGTGGTAGTTTACTTGGATGACATCCTAATTTTTTCCCCCTCACTGGAGGTTCATCGGGGTCACGTGTCACGGGTCTTAGAACGGTTGCGCCAACACGGGCTATACGCTAAGGCTGAAAAGTGCTGTTTTGAACAGCACGAAATCACATTCTTGGGACTGGTTCTCTCTTCCGCGGGGGTCGCGATGGATCCCCAGAAGGTCACGGCGATCTTAGATTGGCCAATACCCGCCGACAAAAAGGGGGTACAGCGCTTCATTGGCTTTGCTAACTTTTACAGAAAATTCGTTAGGAACTTCTCCGGTCTGGTCTCCCCGATCACGCAACTGACGAAACAAGGGGTCCGCTTTAAGTGGACCTCCGAAGCTCAGTCGGCCTTCGATAAGCTCAAGAGACTGTTCACCTCTGCTCCCATTCTCTGCCATCCGGATTCTTCGCTCCCATATGTGTTGGAAGTTGACGCCTCCGAAAACGCGGTAGGAGCGGTTCTTTCCCAAAGGAATGGTACCAAGGAACTACTGCACCCTGTGGCGTTCTTCTCCAGGAAGCTGACACCAGCGGAGCGCAACTATGACATTGGAGATCGGGAGCTCCTGGCCATTAAAACCGCTCTGGAAGAATGGAGGTATTTACTGGAAGGGGCCACTCACCCCATCCTAATATTTACAGATCACAAAAACCTAGAATATTTAAGGACGGCAAAACGACTGAGACCACGTCAAGCGAGATGGGCCCTTTTCTTTTCTCGATTCTCATTCCATATAACGTACCGACCCGGTACTAAGAATACCAAACCAGACGCCCTGTCCCGCATGTTTGAGGACCCCGACGACGCTGCGGTACCAGACACCATCCTGCCTTCTGGAAGCTTCCTCGCGCTACAAACGGAACTGCGCTCCCGGCTTCTTGATGCTTCGGTAAGACTACCCGTTCCGTCTGGGTCACCCCTCCAGAGCCACGGTGGCCTGTTTTGGAAGGAAGACCGAATCATGGTCCCAGAAGAGGTGCGAACCTTGGTCCTAGGGCATTGCCACGACCATCCAATGGCAGGTCACTTCGGGGCGACGAAGACTCTAGAACTGCTACGGCGCTCGTTCTGGTGGCCGGATATGATCAAGGATTGTGAGCGTTACGTCCGGACGTGTCCCACCTGTCAAAGGAACAAACCCTCCAGGAGTAGAGCATGGGGATTGCTACGTCCATTACCTATACCCAAGCGGGCCTGGCAAATGATAGCCATGGATTTTGTGGTCGAACTCCCACCATCCCAAGGCCACACAGCGATAATGGTGATCGTCGACCGCTTCTCGAAGATGGCGCATTTCGTGCCCCTGGAGAAGACCCCATCGGCACCGGAAACGGCACGGATCTTCATTCGGGAAGTGGTAAGGCTTCATGGAGTCCCCGAAGACATTGTGTCGGATCGGGGGGTGCAATTCACCTCCAGGTTCTGGAACGCCCTATGTAAAGCGCTGGGAATCAAGCTGTCGCTCTCATCCGCCTACCACCCGCAGACCAACGGTCAAACCGAGAGGACCAACCAAACGCTGGAACAGTATTTACGATGCTACACCTCCTATCTCCAGGATGACTGGCTGACGTTGTTGCCTTCTGCGGAGTTCTCATACAACAACTCAAGTCACTCAGCTACGGGTCAATCGCCATTCTTTTCTAATTACGGGTATCACCCCACATTCCTCCCTGATCTAATACCTGAAAATCTGGTACCGGCGTCACAGGACATCTTGAACTTCTTTTCCGTCAACAACAAGACTATTCAGGAAGCCATCTCTAAGGCCCAGGAGGACAGTAAGAAGGCTTTCGACAGAAAGAGGAGATTTACTGCTTCAACCAGGAGATCTGGTTTGGCTGGCAACAGCCAACTTGAAGATGCTGTGCCCCTCAAGGAAGCTGGGACCCAAGTACATTGGCCCATTTCCTATTAAACGAATGGTCAACAAGGTGGCCTACGAACTCGAGCTTCCGCAGACTTTCAAAATACATCCTGTGTTTCATGTGTCTCTTCTGAAGCCGTCCAGACCGGATCCCTTCCCAGACCGAGAATCCAGACCTCCCGAGGCAATCGCCATAGGTGACCAGGAGGAATTTGAGGTGGAAGCTATCCTCAGTTGCCGAAGGAGGGGGGGCCAGACTCAGTTCCTGATAAAATGGAAGGGTTATGGTCCTGAGGAGAACTCCTGGGAACCCGCCCAGGACGTTCACGCGCCCAGGCTCATCCGGGAGTTTTTTCGTGCGCACCCGCGGTGGAGAGATCAGTGGGGCTCCCGGAGGGTGCCCGTTGGGGGGGGGCAATGTCAGGGATCCCGGCTCCGTCTGCCGCAATCGCGGCTCGGTCCCCCGTGCATGCGCAGTAGCGGCAGATCACGCCGGGACACAGGAACTAGGTCCCGGCGAGCCGCGGCTGACAGGACGCCGCGCATGCGCAGTAGAAACCGCGGGCGCGCCTCAGGCGTCCAATGACAGCCGGGGGCGCGTCCTAGCCAGCCAATGACAGTGCAGGGCGCACTATTTAAAGATGCCCTGCACTGTCACAAATTGCCGCAAGGTCTATACGTGATCCTGAATACCTGCTCCTGCTGTGACCCTGTTTTTGACCCTGACTACGCTGCCTGCCCCTGAGATTGACCCGGCTTTGTTCTGACTATTCTACCCGCTCCTGTGATTGACCCGGCTTTGTTCTGACTATTCTGCCTGCTCCTGCGTTTTTGACTCGGCTTATCACGACTGTCCCTACGGATTGATTTACCTGGCTGACCCTGCGTGTGACCCGACTACTCCTAGCCCGCCGACTCGGTACCCCGCTTACCCCACGGGCCACAATCCGTACCACCCTGCTGGGGCCGCCATCCTCTTCACAGCTGGCTCTCCTGGTACCTACATACATCCCCGGAGGCCTCCTCGGCCGCTGGTGGCCCGCTCAGAGGTCGTGACCTGGCCCGGGACTGTTTCAATTCCATCCCCACCATCAGGGGCCCTGGTGAAAGCACAGCCCGGGCTTAGACCCCACGCTCTGGGTAGGTCTACCAGCTGGCAGACGGAGGGCTCCGCCTGGCGGATCCTAACAGTTGGACTGGGTAGAGTAACTTTATGGAGTGTTTGGAGTGAGTAAAGATAGTAAACATTACATTACCCATTGATTGATCAAATTTAAAAAGTGCACATGACAAGCTTGATAGAGTGAGTAATGCATTTCAACTTTTAATTATTTATATAGCAAATTCAATTGCAATTTTGTTGCCCAAAGTGCTTCACAGTTACATTAAAACATACGTTTATAAAAACATTAACAGCATTATCAAGTCTAGCAGATGAAGGTATGACCACATGCATTTGGGGGGTCTCAGCATCTTGACGTAGAATGGAGGTGAAGGTGTGCTATCTGTTTTGTCTTGGAAATTCGCTTTTAACAAATTTCTCCTTACCGTGAGTACTCGCAGTTGGATGCACAGAAATCCCCCATAAAGCTGTGCGAATCTTGCTTACCACGGCTGCAGCGTGGTACCACGATTACCACGATTACCACGATTCCTGCCCATCCAACTGGGTTAGCTCTGTTGAGATGTGGGGAATGGAGCTCCGTTACCCAAGAATGATCAGGTGACACTCTCAGGTTGCTGTTCGAATGCACCAAGAGCAGGGTCCAACTCCAGCCTCAGATTTTTATTTACAAGCAGACACACGCCCCCCCACATGAATAAGGTCAATCCCCTCCCACAGAACAATGCAATGGGGAGTGCCTATACACAGGATGTACATTTCGATTGGAGCATAGCCTTTCCTATTATCTATCACTGGTCCTCCCTTATGAGCCCTCTGAGGTCAGCAGACTTCCTCCCCTTCCCCCCATGAGCCCTCTATGGAGAGCATACTTCCTGTCCTACTAGCTCCTATTGGTATGTACATTCTCTGTACAAGCATTCCCTAGAAACACCAGTCTGTACCTGGATGGGCCCGATACGATCTTTATTAAAACACATCCATCCAGATACAGTTTCAGGTCGGTAATGGGTTGTAAGATATACATGAGCCTACACGCGGAGTTCACACCGCTTGGCGCCTTGCGTTATGAAGTCCATGTGGTACTATGCTGCTGATATGTGGATACAGGCCCGCGGCCTACCGCCGGCGGCATTCGCATCGAATGCCGTGGTGGTATACACGCCGGTCTATAAGCGCAGATCTGCCATCTCATCCATTACCGAGCTGAGTACTGTAATACATACATTGTACATGCGCACGGCCCAATTGGCAGCCTTCAGAGCTTTAATTAAGCCACACGAGACACATATGAATAACACTCATATATGACACATTTAAAGTTCAACCTGTAAATACAAAATTTCCATGACATTCCCTCCTGTTTTATCATATTCTCCTCGTGTTCCTTCTTGATCTTCTTCAGCTTGATGGGTGTAGTCTCAAAACCTCAAGAGTTGGTCTTAGACCAGAGTTCCTGTAGTTGTCCCTGAGAATAAAGCTCCACGGGGTACCTGAAACAACAAGACCAGACGCAGACTCGACGCAAACAGTCTTGATTGAAGCGATGATCCTCAAGAGCGTTGGAACCTTCACTACAGGAAGGCTCTTGCAAAAACCACAAACAGACTTGTGGTATGAATAAGGCTTGTGATCCCACGGTGGTCTGGGGAGATCCAGCAGCAGATTCTCAAATTGCCCCTGCAGACGGGGCCACACAAGGCTGGTCTCGACCCAGACAGTTTTCAAATCGCAGACACAAACCATGATGAGGCTTGAAGCTTGCTTGGAGGTCTTGGAGAATGTGGTCTTCAGGGAGATAAATTAGAGGGAAGCCAGGACGTAATCTGCAGAGAAGGTGGTTGGTTGGTGAGGCCTTCCTCCGATCAGTGGTTGGAGTGGGATCCCAGGAGCAGGCATGGAGATGTGGTCGTCTGCCCGAGCTTGGTTTACACGGTCGATGAGGCAACAGGAACATCTCACCGCGGCATATAAAAGGCAGAGGAAAAAGAGAAGCATCAGGACATACACTCCCACTTCCTTCAACCAAAATCCGATGGAGAACAGGAAATCTCCCAATCCTCCCAAACCCTTGAATGGATTCCAACCCTCACTAGCTATAGCTCTAGCTTTTCCCTGTAGTTCACTAACTTTGTCCATATGGGCCTGGACCTTGTCCTCCCTCACAGGTGATAGTCCCAACAAACTTGTTACCTGTGCCAAAGCTGATGTTAAACCACACCTGAGTGCTGCCTAGCTGTCCAGTTACCCATAATGGACTGACAAGGGCCCTACAGGAGCTAGAGCTAATGTTGGTACTGAAACTGGTGTTACCTGCTAAAAATGTGTCATTAAGTTCTACCGACAAATGTCTACGTGGGGGCTGACCAGGGGTCCCTTGCTTTTTCATGCCAACACGGATGTCATATAGGGCATGAACAGCGGCCATTGCGGACATGTGATGACTGGGTGGGGGCTTAGAGCATACCCAACAGTTGGTTTTGTTGGCGGTTCTGGCTAAACGCAGATGCATTTTAAATAAAAGGTTGGGGTATCTGCCGTCTTTTCCTCCGTTCACACACATATAAGACATACAAACAAAAAGAAAAAGGAAAATGACACCCCTCATTCTCTGGTGTAGCTGTAAAGCTTCTTGCAGTGGCTTGCGTGCACCCAGTTGTCTCGTCCCTCGAGCTTGAGTGAGGTAGGTGTCGTCAGCTGGACTTGGTATGGTCCGGTGATCCGTGGCTCGAGTCCGGTTCTTTGATGTTTCTTTAGGACGACCCAATCACCTAGCTCAATAGAAAGAACACCTGTTAATGCATTTGGATCCGGGAGCGATTTACGAACCCGGTGGTGTATCTTCTGCAGCTCCCATTGCAGAGATTGCACGTAACCTGTAAGCTGTGAATGCGAAGATGACAACTGTTGAGGAAAGTACAACCCTGTTTTGGGAGGTCCCCCAAACAACACCTCGCAGGGTGACAGCCAAGGGGCATTATAGATGGAATAGAGGGCAATGGGGAGACACTCAGGCCAAGGTTTTTGGGTATTGGCTATGATTTGGAGATCCTGTTTTTAAGGATTCCGTTGAGACGTTCAACCTTACCGCTACTCTCGGGGTGATACGGGGTGTGTAGCCCATGGTTGATGTGAAGGCTTTACATACCTCTGTAAAGATCTGCTCAGTGAAGTGTGACCCCCCTATCGGACTCGATGGTTTCAGGTAGACCACAGCGGCACACAACCTCAGACAGGATTTTCTTCGCCATGGTACACGTAACGGGCCACGCAACTCACATGCCCTGGCCAGTGCCCACAGCTCAGCTTCCTGAGCTGACATATGTGCTTTCAAAGAGCAACCAGTGTGTGGCTTACCGTCTTGGGTGTAGTACCTGGACCCATCGACAAAAAGATTTTTCGCTTCCGGTAGTGGCGTTTCCTTCACCGGGCTGATCGCCGCTGACTCCAGTTCCACCAAAGAAATGCAGTTGTGTCCTTTGGAAGAGAGGTTAGTAGTGGACAAAGAAGACATGTTAGCAGAAGAGGTGTTAGTGTTGTTAGTTGGGTTGCAAAATTCAGCACTGTCATTGCTGTCCTCCCCCCCTTCTCATCTTCCAATACAGGAAGAAGAGAAGCTGGGTTAAGAATAGTGCATCGTTTGATAGTGAGGTTAGTAGGGGTTAGGAGGGCTTTCCCCTGAGAGGGGTACCTTGCCTTGGATGTCCTGTTTTTACAAGACCATTCTTGCTGCACTGGTGTCGGTGAGGCAAGGGAGGGGATGTTTTAATTCCTCTAGAAAAAGATGGACCGGGGCCGACACCGATTTGTCAACTTCCTATGAGGATTCATAGGAGTTACTTACCATGGTGGTCACAGGGGCGGAGGACTCATCAGGAATGAACTGCCACCGACCTTTAGGTAATTAGGGACAGCTCCTCCTTATGTGCCCCGTTTGGTGGCACTGGAAGCACCTGGGTGGGGGCCTATCCTTCCTGTGACCCAGATCCCTTGGTTTTTCATGTGGGGTCTGGGACATAAGAACTTTGGCCTTGTCCTGTTTTCTCCTATCCATTTCCTTCTCTATTGCCGCAAGAGTGGAAAGGATAGCAGGGATAGACATCTCATTATATTCGGGTCGGGCTAGAACCAGTCTTTCCCGAATTTTGGTATCGATGCCTTCCAAAAATTTGGCCCACAACAGAATGTGCGTCGCGGTCACCTTTACCCCTTCAGTTGGAGCATCAGGTCCACCTTCCAGATCCGCATCCAGTGCTGTCTGCTTGAGACGGCGCCAGAAGCAGGCGCTTTCCTTATTAGGACCCTGGGTGAGTTTCATCATGTCCGTAGTAGAGGTAGCACCATACATTTCTGGAAGCTTTGCCTTTAGCTGTGCACAAAACTCTTTGCCCCCTGAAGTCATCTCCTCATGAGTGGTTATAGAGCACCCTGCAATAACCGGGTGTCTATTCCCCTTAATTCGCAGATAGTCTGCAAATCGGTTGTTGAGAAGACTTCGTAGTTGGAAACAGAAGGAGCTGGGGTGAAGCAGGGAGAAGGGAGAGGTAGAGGCAGAGGCTGAGGCATAGATATAGAAGACACGAAAGGAACGCCAAGAGTGATGTCACTAGCAGAAGAGACAGGTGCAGTTATACTTATCTCAGCCACTGTTGGTTGTTTGGGAACCCCAGCAGACCCTGATCCTGCCTGCCTTAGTAGAGTCAGCCCTGAAAGAGCTTCCTCCACCTCTGACACTGGATCCTCCTGTTTTATTCCCTCTGGAGGCCAGGTATACATCACCTGGTTCTTCCGGACAGACACCAGTTTATGTATGCCCTGCTTCCCTAATCGGATTGACCTGTGAAGCCATAGCTGTGCGATCTCTAGTTCTGACGCCTGCATCCGTGGTCCAAATTCAGAGATGAATGTTTCCCACCTCCATGCGTCAAATGTACCTTCCCGGGGAATTTCCCATCTGGTACCCTTCGACCATTTATTCCACCTTTTGAGGGGTTCTGTAGACTTCCCCCCCAAACTCACCTTCATCAGTTGTGCAGCTGTCCTTACCCTGAAGAAGGCTGGTTCCCCCTCTCTCTTCATGGACTGACTACTGCCCATCGTGACTAGTCACTGGTATATATCCCGCGTCCGGGTACCTGTTTACCCCCTGAAGCACTCGGTGGGATCCTACCGAGAGGCCTGATTCCACCACTTTCCCAGCACAGCGTAATTTATGTGAATCTTATCGATCACCCGAAGCGCATCAAGTGGCGGTCAGACTGAGAGCACACCTCCCACTCCCACAGTGCAATTTATGTGATCCTGACCACCCGAAGTGTTTGTGGTAACCAGGCTAAGCGTTACACTTCCCTGGACCGCCCACTCGCACAGCGCAATTTATGTGGTTCTCATCACCCACTGTGTTTGGCAGGCCACACCGCACAATGATGAAAGTGGCTTTTCTCTCCCTGCACACAGTAGCTAACACAAGTCAAACCAAAAGGAGGGGTTCTTGGATGTTACTTAGGGGTCACTGGTTGCCCGGAAACCTGCTAACTGACCTTTAGGAAAGATCGTGTAAAGAAAAAACTTCTCTAATACACACAGAAAAACCCCTTTTCAACTAGAAAAACCGTAAAAAAAGGACAAAGTGGAACCTTATGGAAAACACGGTACGTTTCGCAGTAAAACAATTACACAGAGGTAAACCGTAAAACTGCACCAAAAATAACCCGTTGCAGACACGAAAATCGCTCCTACCAGCGCTGCTAAATGATCTGCACTACACCTGCGATCTTCGCTGCAACCGCCTAAAAGCGTTTACACAAAAAGTCTGCTGGACGCGAAACACGCAACGCAGCAGCTTTAAAACAAACCCGCTTTACAATAAGGAACTACTTTTAACAAGAAAAACACAAGAAAAACATAATCACTATACAAGAAATCTATGTGCAAAAACCCAGACTTCAACGCGCTCACTAAATGTGGAACACGTGAGGGAAAAACTCGCTTAACACACTTTAAATTGGCCGGCAATACGCAAATTTAAAGCTAAAAGCAAACAAATGAAACTGTAAAAAATGTGGATTAAAAACACAATATGGGTCAAATGCATATAGAAAGCTGCATACACATTGCATAGAGATCATTGAAACTCAAAGCGAAACTTGGAAAAAGGAATGGTGGAGAAGCCGCATGGCAGTCACAACTGGTTACCAAACAAAGTAGCACATGTGGTTAGTCAAGAAAATGGCCCCCCACAGAGAAGCACATGGCAGAAACTAAAGTGGTCCCCCCACAGAGAAGCACATGGCAGCAGACACTAGCCTCAAAATTGCCTCTAACCTCTTACATAAAACAGACTTTTGGACAGAACATACACTGGACAATTACACAACAATATACAGTACACATACAACACAATTTGGCACAATCACAGAACAGACATAAAACACCAACATATCACACTAACATGCACATGTAACAGAAAGGACCCCCTGCTGCATGCTTGCTGGGAGCAGTAGTACTGACAAAACATTGCACAGACTATATACACACACAAAGATCTTACAACAGTTAACAATTAACCTAAACCTTTCAGCACTGTAATAATTACCTCACGTGGAGGGGGTAGAGCAATCACCCCAGTACCTACAACCCGCAAATACTTACCTAAACTATGCAACAACTTTTACCCACTAAAACATATACCCGTTTAATTTTTGGTTGAAAGATTTTTAAACTTGACCAAATCCAGCCAACCAAACTCACCCCTCTGCTGCTCTCAGCAGAGAAAAACCCTTGTCTTTCACCCACAAATCAAGATTTTAGGACAACTAGGTCCTTGCTAAGTGGAAATCACGTTAGCTAACAGAGAGCAAAATCAGCCACACGAACGTGCAAAAAGCGATCCTCTTAATGGCAGAGAGACCTGAAATGTGCCGGCATACTTTTTGCTAGTTCATGATGGCTCATTCCCCCCTCGTGCTCGGTTAGCTATCGCAGAATTCGCGTTAGTATCCACTGGCTCGCCAAACTGTCTTTGAAATTCGCTTTTAACGAATTTCTCCTTACCGTGAGTACTCGCAGTTGGATGCGCAGAAATCCCCCATAAAGCTGTGCGAATCTCGCTTACCACGGCTGCAGCTAAACTTCACGATTCCTGCCCATCCAACTGGGTTAGCTCTGTTGAAATGTGGGGAATGGAGCTCCGTTACCCAAGAATGATCAGGTGACACTCTCAGGTTGCTGTTCGAATGCACCAAGAGCCGGGTCCAACTCCAGCCTCGGATTTTTATTTACAAGCAGACACACGCCCCCCCACATGAATAAGGTCAATCCCCTCCCACAGAACAATGCAATGGGGAGTGCCTATAGACAGGATGTACATTCCGATTGGAGCATAGCCTTTCCTATTATCTATCACTGGTCCACCCTCATGAGCCCTCTGAGGTCAGCAGACTTCCTCCCCTTCCCCCCATGAGCCCTCTATGGAGAGCATACTTCCTGTCCTACTAGCTCCTATTGTGTCACGGTGTAAGGTCAGGTTCAGAGACCAGTTGCTATAGCAGTAAAAGGCTTACCTGGAACCAGCAGGATAGGTACACCAGCGGATCCCCCTGGGAATGACGCAGGCTCACCTGAGGTGCGGGGTCTAAGTATTAACTGGTATTCACCAGAGCTCCTAATGGTGGAGATGGATTGGGCTGCGTGTTAATACCAGGTCGCAGATCTCAGGATCACCCCACCAGGGAATGAGCAGACTGGGAACCAATAGCGGAACAACAGGTTAGGGATCAGACGAAAGCAGAGTCGGTCACAAGCCAAGGGTCGGTCACAAATGGTAGCAGATCAATCGTAGTACGTTAGGATGAGACGAAATCGTGGTCAGGAACAAGCCAAAGATCAGTAGCGGAGGCGTAGACAGCAGCAGGAACAGTAGCGGGATATTGGCTGGAAAGGCACAATAATCTGGCAAGGAGGAAGTGCATGGACATGGCTTTTATAAGGAAGTTCATGGGAGGAGCAAGGAGTTCAAGGTTCAAGAGTTTTCAAGGCACAAGGCAGGATTATCCAAGAATTGTCAAGGGAGCTGTCCAGCATTCCAGATAGCTCAGTGAGAAGAGACATTGCCTCTCACTGCAGAAGGACCAGGTTTGATCCCAGGCTCTGACATATTGGTATGTAAATTCTCTGTACAAGCATTCCCTAGAAACACCAGTCTGTACCTGGATGGGCCCGATACGATCTTTATTAAAACACATCCATCCAGATACAGTTTCAGGTCGGTAATGGGTTGTAAGATATACATGAGCCTACACACAGAGTTCACACCGCTTGGCGCCTTGCGTTATGAAGTCCATGTGGTACTATGCTGCTGATATGTGGATACAGGCCCGCGGCCTACCGCCGGCGGCATTCGCATCGAATGACGTGGTGGTATACACGCCGGTCTATAAGCGCAGATCTGCCATCTCATCCATTACCGAGCTGAGTACTGTAATACATACATTGTACATGCGCATGGCCCAATTGCAGCCTTCAGAGCTTTAATTAAGCCACACGAGAGACTTATGAATAACACTCATATATGACACATTTAAAGTTCAACCTGTAAATACAAAATTTCCATGACAGTTTGATGATAATCAGTAGAGATGAGCGAAGTATTGAAAAATTCGATTCGGCTGATTCGGCGAATTCCAGTATGAAATTCGATTCGATGCGAATTTATCCGCTACGAAGATGACTTATAAAAAGGGTTTCTAGGCTTCAGAGAGCCTTTAAATTAGTGCAGAACACTGTACCTTTAATTTAAATGCCTTTGGAGATGAGGAAGGAGAAGGAGAAGGAGAAGGATGAGAAGAAGGAGAAGGATGAGAAGTAGGAGAAGGAGAAGGATGAGAAGAAGGAGAAGGATGAGAAGAAGGAGAAGGATGAGAAGAAGGAGAAGGAGAAGGATGAGAAGAAGGAGAAGGAGAAGGATGAGAAGAAGGAGAAGGAGAAGGATGAGAAGAAGGAGAAGGATGAGAAGAAGGAGAAGGATGAGAAGAAGGAGAAGGATGAGAAGAGGGAGAAGGATGAGAAGAAGGAGAAGGATGAGAAGAGGGAGAAGGATGAGAAGAAGGAGAAGGATGAGAAGAAGGAGAAGGAGAAGGATGAGAAGAAGGAGAAGGATAAGAAGAAGGAGAAGGATGAGAAGAAGGAGAAGGATGAGAAGAAGGAGAAGGAGAAGGATGAGAAGAAGGAGAAGGATGAGAAGAAGGAGAAGGAGAAGGATGAGAAGAAGGAGAAGGAGAAGGATGAGAAGAAGGAGAAGGAGAAGGATGAGAAGAAGGAGAAGGAGAAGGATGAGAAGAAGGAGAAGGAGAAGGATGAGAAGAAGGAGAAGGATGAGAAGAAGGAGAAGGATGAGAAGAAGGAGAAGGAGAAGGATGAGAAGAAGGAGAAGGATAAGAAGAAGAAGAAGGAGAAGGAGAAGGATGAGAAGAAGGAGAAGGAGAAGGATGAGAAGAAGGAGAAGGAGAAGGATGAGAAGAAGGAGAAGGAGAAGGATGAGAAGAAGGAGAAGGATGAGAAGAAGGATGAGAAGAAGGATGAGAAGAAGGAGAAGGATGAGGAGAAGAAGGAGAAGGATGAGAAGAAGAAGGATGAGAAGAAGGATGAGAAGAAGGATGAGAAGAAGGATGAGAAGAAGGAGAAGGATGAGAAGAAGGAGAAGGATGAGAAGAAGGAGAAGGATGAGAAGAAGGATGAGAAGAAGGAGAAGGATGAGAAGAAGGACAGTTCTGTGACAGTTTCTGTCTATTTCTGACAGTTCTGGGACATTCACTCCATACAGCGGTTTCAACCGCTGTATGGAGGGAATGTCATAGAACTGTCAGAAATAGACTATTTCTAACAGTTCTGGGACACTCACTCCATACAGCGGTTGAAACATTGTATCTATTTGTTTCCATAAATGGATCCATTTATGGAAACAAATAGATACAATGTTTCAACCGCTGTATGGAAGGAATGTCCCAGAATTGTCATAAATAGTCTATTTCTGACAGTTCTATGACATTCCCTCCATACAGCGCTTGAAACCGCTGTATGGAGTGAATGTCCCAGAACTGTCAGAAATAGACTATTTCTGACAGTTCTGGGACATTCACTCCATACAGCGGTTGAAACATTGTATCTATTTTTTTCCATAAATGACATTCTGCAGATACACTTAGAGGAGCGCTGCAGATACACTTTTTGCCGGCTTGGAATTATTCTTCTTTTCATCCTACTTCTTCTTCATCCTCATCCTCTTCTTCTTCTTATGAGGATGAGGATGAAGAAGAAGAAGAAGAAGAAGTAGGATGAAAATAAGATTAATTCCAAGCCGGCAAAAAGTGTATCTGCAGCGCTCCTCTAAGTGTATTTGCAGAATGTCATTTATGGAAACAAATAGATACAATGTTTCAACCGCTGTATGGAAGGAATGTCCCAGAACTGTCATAAATAGTCTATTTCTGACAGTTCTATGACATTCCCTCCATACAGCGTTTGAAACCGCTGTATGGAGTGAATGTCCCAGAACTGTCAGAAATAGTCTATTTCTGACAGTTATGGGACATTCACTCCATACAGCGGTTTCAACTGCTGTATGGAGGGAATGTCATAGAACTGTCTGAAATAGACTATTTCTAACAGTTCTGGGACACTCACTCTATACAGCGGTTGAAACATTGTATCTATTTGTTTCCATAAATGGATCCATTTATGGAAACAAATAGATACAATGTTTCAACCGCTGTATGGAAGGAATGTCCCAGAATTGTCATAAATAGTCTATTTCTGACAGTTCTATGACATTCCCTCCATACAGCGCTTGAAACCGCTGTATGGAGTGAATGTCCCAGAACTGTCAGAAATAGACTATTTCTGACAGTTCTGGGACATTCACTCCATACAGCGGTTTCAACCGCTGTATGGAGTGAATGTCCCAGAACTGTCAGAAATAGTGTATTTCTGACAGTTATGGGACATTCACTCCATACAGCGGTTGAAACATTGTATCTATTTTTTTCCATAAATGACATTCTGCAGATACACTTAGAGGAGCGCTGCAGATACACTTTTTGCCGGCTTGGAATTATTCTTATTTTCATCCTACTTCTTCTTCATCCTCATCCTCTTCTTCTTCTTATAAGGATGAGGATGAAGAAGAAGAAGAAGAAGAAGTAGGATGAAAATAAGATTAATTCCAAGCCGGCAAAATGTGTATCTGCAGCGCTCCTCTAAGTGTATTTGCAGAATGTCATTTATGGAAAAAAATAGATACAATGTTTCAACCGCTGTATGGAGTGAATGTCCCATAACTGTCAGAAATAGACTATTTCTAACAGTTCTGGGACACTCACTCCATACAGCGGTTGAAACATTGTATCTATTTGTTTCCATAAATGGATCCATTTATGGAAACAAATAGATACAATGTTTCAACCGCTGTATGGAAGGAATGTCCCAGAACTGTCAGAAATAGTCTATTTCTGACAGTTCTGGGACATTCACTCCATACAGCGGTTTCCGGCAAAAAGTGTATGTGCAGAGTTCCTCTATTCTGCAGATACACTTAGAGGAGCTCTGCAGATACACTTAGAGGAGCTCTGCACATACACTTTTTGCCGGCTTGGAATTATTCTTATTTTCATCCTACTTCTTCTTCTTCTTCTTCATCCTCATCCTCTTCTTCTGAGGATGAGGATGAGGATGAAGAAGAAGAAGAAGAAGAAGAAGAAGTAGGATGAAAATAAGATTAATTCCAAGCCGGCAAAAAGTGTATCTGCAGAGCTCCTCTAAGTGTATCTGCAGAATAGAGGAACTCTGCACATACACTTTTTGCCGGCTTGGAATTATTCTTATTTTCATCCTACTTCTTCTTCTTCTTCTTCATCCTCATCCTCTTCTTCTTCTTCTTCTGAGGATGAGGATGAGGATGAAGAAGAAGAAGTAGGATGAAAATAAGATTAATTCCAAGCCGGCAAAAAGTGTATGTGCAGAGCTCCTCTAAGTGTATCTGCAGAGCTCCTCTAAGTGTATCTGCAGAATAGAGGAACTCTGCACATACACTTTTTGCCGGCTTGGAATTATTCTTATTTTCATCCTACTTCTTCTTCTTCTTCTTCATCCTCATCCTCTTCTTCTTCTTCTGAGGATGAGGATGAGGATGAAGAAGAAGAAGAAGAAGTAGGATGAAAATAATATTAATTCCAAGCCGGCAAAAAGTGTATGTGCAGAGCTCCTCTAAGTGTATCTGCAGAATAGAGGAACTCTGCACATACACTTTTTGCCGGCTTGGAATTATTCTTATTTTCATCCTACTTCTTCTTCTTCATCCTCATCCTCTTCTTCTTCTTCTGAGGATGAGGATGAAGAAGAAGAAGAAGAAGTAGGATGAAAATAAGATTAATTCCAAGCCGGCAAAAAGTGTATGTGCAGAGCTCCTCTAAGTGTATCTGCAGAGCTCCTCTAAGTGTATCTGCAGAATAGAGGAACTCTGCACATACACTTTTTGCCGGCTTGGAATTATTCTTATTTTCATCCTACTTCTTCTTCATCCTCATCCTCAGACGAAGAAGAGGATGAGGATGAAGAAGAAGAAGAAGTAGGATGAAAATAAGAATAATTCCAAGCCGGCAAAAAGTGTATGTGCAGAGTTCCTCTATTTCTGACAGTTCTCTGACAGCTTCTTCACATGTACAGCGGTTGAAACATCTGTATCCTAAATGGAAACTAATAGATACAATGTTTCAACCGCTAAACATGTGTTCCTTCTGTCAGAGAACTGTCAGAAATAGCGGAGCTCACTGCAGGGACACTTTTGCCGGCTGATCGGGAAATATTCGATTCGCGCACCCGAAGTAGGCAAAATTTCGGATTCGACGCGAATCGAATATTTCCTGAAATTCGACTCGAATTCCGGTTCGCCTGGTTCGATTCGCTCATCTCTAATAATCAGTATTCACAACCACTGTTTCCATGCAACGCTCATGCCCCGTTTATGCAGGCTCTAAGCATGTTCACAACCACTGCTCAAAACACAATACACAGGATCATGATAGCTGTAATAACTGTGCAGTACTCCTGACTGGAGACAGTGCTGCACCCTGGAGATGTAAATGTGATCCAACAGTGTGTTTTTTTCTGTGGTGGCTGCCCAGACCATTTGGGTATATCCTCTTGAGTGAAGAAGGTCAGATATTGGCTTCTTTGCTCTTGACAGAAAATCTTCATTGAAATCTCCACAGAGTACTATAGGTTGGCAATCCATTCTTTCCAAAGATTCCAAGAGTCCCAGCAGGTTAGTAAGGAATTGACCAATACTGTAATCCGGTGGCCTGTAAACAGTGGCGATCAAAGCTTGTACAGGGGACTCCAGTTTGACAACCAAGAACTCCAAGTCAGTCACATTGTGATGATACTGCTTTTCAAAGGCCTTGAAATGGTTTCTGACATACATGGCGACACCTCCACCACTTTTACTTGCAATGTCAGGAACGTTTGTGTACGAGAGGTGTCTGTTGCGTTTGAACAGGTTGTAGCCCTCCAGCTGGAGACTTTTAGCAACAGAAGAGCCTGAGAGATGAGTTTCAGTGAAACATAAAACATCTCCAAGTATCAACTCGTGGTGAGATTTGATATCTTCAATGTGAGCTGGTAATCCTTCCGTGTTGTGATGGATAATTGTTAATGTTTGCTGTTTGTCTGTTGTCTGTAGAAAATTTAAGAGGGGCATAACACTTTCCAGTGATGCATTCTTCATTGAGTCCAGGGAGGCTGTGATTTCAGGATCAGCAAAGATCTTCTTCTCATCAAAGTCGGTTATGTGCAGTCCTTGCAGTGTAGTCGTTCTACTCAGAGCAACATAGGCCATTCCCGGTTGGAAGACCCGTTTCAATGAGACCACTGCCGACTGTATCGACATCCCCTGACACTTATGAATCGTACATGCAAAAGCCAACTTCAGGGGGAACTGCCTGCGAACAACTCCTTTCTGTCTCAGGTTTTCCTCTACCCTTTCCAAGTACACCAAGTTGTCAGCATCACCAGACAACTTGTTACGGTATCTCTGTCCTGCATTTGGATTGTCCAGCACAAGGCCAAGCTTGTTTACCGTAGTAGCACCATTCTCAGTCTGGATGACTATTCTTGCAATCTTGCCAAATGTCCCGTTAACAAGCCCATCTTCAACATCAATGTTTCTTGTGATCATGATACGGGCACCTTCAGCTGCTTGCAGTGTGTCAATCAGATTGTCTTTGTGTCCTTTGAAGGGTTGATCTTGCCTCTGTATCACACCTGTTTTAGGGTCTTTTTTGTAATCATCGGCATATATGTTGGTGACGTTTGAATGGAGAACAGACACAGTTGCGGCATTATGTTTGTGAACCTCTTTGCTGGTGGCAAAGATGTGCAGCACATCATTAGGGCAGTGGGTGGGATCTGTCAAAGCCTGAGCAAGCAGAGCTTTGTCATCATTGCTTAAGGTGCCAGTTGTCTGCTTCACTCTGATTCTATTCAAAAGCTCAGCAAATGAAATGTCATCCTTCTGTCGCATGATTTCTGTCAGCGTGATCATCTGAAAGTAGTCTTTCCAGACGTCATAGTTATTTTCCTCAAACACGCAGAGTGGCTTACTTTTTCCCAGTGGGGGGACCTGGTAAAAGTCTCCTACTGCTAGTACTGACATACCACCAAAAGGTTTCTTACTGCCTTTGATTTGCTGTAATCTCCAGTTGATGTAGGCAAACAGGGGCTTTGAAATCATTGACACCTCATCAATAACAATGATCTCCGCATTTGACAGCTGTGCCCTCACTTCATCTATGAGATTTCCAAGTCCTTGGTAGGGTGGCTTCAAGCTTCTTGGCAACTTCAGCAGAGAATGTAAAGTGTTGCCTGAAATGTTGAAAGCTGCTGTTCCTGTAAATGCAGTTAGTAAAACGCTGGGCATGGATATGTCTGCTTCCTCACGTAGTCTGGGAAGTTTACTGAGTATCTTTGTTGCCTCAGCATAGATGCATTTTATCAGGTGTGATTTGCCTGTCCCTGCGCCACCAGTGACAAAGTAATAGAATGGGTCAGGATTTAGGCCACGCACACGGTTAGTGCACCAGTCACAAACTGAGTAGAATGTCTGAGCTTGCGTCCGGTTAAGGTTTCTGTACATTTTCCTAAGGAAATCAGGGCACATTTGTGGGGCCTTCACAGTAAGCGAAATTCCACCTGTTTGTTTGTGACGTGTATACTCCGGAACATCATCTTGTTCATTCTCATGAAGTGGCTCCCCTTCTTTGCGTTCCTCTATACATTCCAACCTATCCAACTCGGCTTCTGGGGCAAAGGTGTTCCAAGCATCTTCAACAGGGCCGTTTTTTACAAAGTCATCCAAGACTTGTTCCACAATTTTGTTGTGTTGTTCGAACTTCTTTTGGTTGCTGGTAACAATTGCAGACACTGCTCGGATTGCTTCTTCTCCTGGTAAGCTTACACAGGCGCCTTGGTAAAACTCCTGGTATGTTGGGAACCTTACAGTTTTCAGTGATGACTCTGATCGGTGGGGGAGGTAGAGTTTAAGGAGTCTGCCGTAGTAGTTCTCGGGGTCCTTCTTCTCTGAGAAGCGTGCGTACCTGATGATTGCAGGATTCCCTCTCGTGCGTTTTTGAATCATTCCCATTTCATTCAATAGGCTGACACGCTTGCCGTCTTCCTTTTGCTTGCCATCTTCCTTTTGCTTGCCATAGACAACCCTGTAATGGGATGCAAAGTCTGCCAGACACATGGACTCAAACTCTGGTGTTTCGGGTCTGGCTCTGTATTTGTCGACAAAACTCGTCATCCACACATTAAGAGAATCGGCTGGTTTGTTCTGCAATGCACTGAGTGGGAGACTCATTTTCAGTGTGTTGTCAGCAGTTGGCAGAAAAACAACCTCACGTGAGCAAGACTTCATTTTCAGGCTGCACGTACGGGCCACAGACTCCTGGGCGCTGACCTCTCTGTGTTTTGAATAAGCCTGAAGAACTTCTTTCATTTCTTCTCGTTCTGTCTCTGTTTCTGGGCTCATTTCTTTGACTATTGTTTTGAGATAGTCACTAAGCTCGCGTTCTGGTTTGGATATGTAGGACAACATGTACATGATGCAACCATACTCATCAAGAATGTACTGGATGTCCATGTTGGCATTCCAGGCCATCAGCAAATGTGGATTGTAGTTGTTCACCCAGCAGTCCTTGACATCACGCTTCATTAGAATAACGCTTGAGGAGGTCAATGCCTCAATGTATGAGTTGTACTGATTGAAAGTCATATCACACTGTGCCAGTAGCTGTGACATGTCTTCAAGCTGCACTTTCGGGTTATTAAGCAAATCCCAGACTGGTTTCAGTTTGTTTTTGGCTGCTTGTGGTTTCATTGCACAATCTCCTTGTTCTTCTGGCATCGGATAAGTTATCCTGGTTTTTCTAACCGGTGGCTTTGGAAATCCAAATCTGCATACTCTGTTACCTTTCTTGCACGATTTTGAATGAGATCTGCTGTGCATTTGAAGTTCTGTTACAAATCTGTGAAGTAAGGCCTGTTTGCCTTCATCAGGCAGCTGGCATGAGATGTTATGATCTATAAAGGCACACACCTTGTCATCACTGTGTTGTCCAAATATAGGAGCTCCTGCTACCCAACAGAGACAATGTATATGAGGGCTCCCTCTCGCCTGAAATTCAACCCGGTAAAAGTAGTCGATAACTTCACCGATTGGCTGTGCAGGACCCAACAGCAGCTCTCGCATCAGAGCATCAACCCGTTTGTCAAACATGCGCATGGTGGTCACTGGGTTTCCTCGAAGAATGTCACACTTTTCAGCCCAGTCTAGCTCTGCAAAATCCACCTTTTGACCTTGTTGCGCCTTTATTGCCGTTATTACCTCTGGCCATCTGAATTCTGCAGCAGAGAAGGTAAGAAAAAAAGTTGGCTTACCCAATTGTCTGACCATGGCTAGCAAATTCTTCAGATTTTTATCCCAGTAAGCTGGACTCCCTCTCAGTGGTTGCATGAACCTAGTGGCATCTCGGTTTCGCACCAACCTCTCAACCTCACGCTTGTCCTGTAGCAACTTGTTGGATATTTTCCGTCCATCCCTGGTATTTGGTTTTCCTTTTCTTAACTGGATGGACATGCTGCTTTTGGCCATGTGTGTCTCTGTGACAAACTGCGCAAAGAAGAGGTAGCTTGTGTCTCTTGCAAAACGAGTATCAACACAAAAAAGCCTTGCATTGAAATACATGCTCGGGGACAGTTTGACTTGTCTTGCCTGGTCCAATGTATTCTGTCCAGTAGGGAACTGAACAGGGAAAGCCATTGCCTCAAGCCTTGGAACTTTAAAGAAGCTGACAGGTGTGTTTCCTTGTGCAGGTGCAATGCTGAATATTCCATCACCATGTGTCAGTGCTTCCTCTCCAAGGTCAGATGGCTGTAAACAACTGTCTAGTCCAATTCCAGGTCTTAGTGCACCCTTCTCATCCTCTGCATTGGGAGGTTGTTGGTTATGGCCTTCCTGTTGCTCAGAAGCAGCCGGTAAACCTGCAGACTGTACCTCTGATGGATCACAATTTTCGATGCATTCAAGTATCTCCATCATTTCAGTTTCATCACAACTGTCGAGTTGCATCCCATCATCATTATCAGCATCATCATCAGCGATTGGCTCATCCACTCTGATTGAAATGTCCCTGTAGTCGGGGTGTGTGTCAATGAGTTTTGACAGACCTACTACTACATTTCTCATGTTGACATTGTGAAACAGCTGGTGGCCTTTGTAAGTCAGACGTCTTTTCAGCTTCACTCTGTGTAACTGGGATGTGCTGTGTGATCTTGGTAGAGTATTGACCGTGGTTTCCACCTCGGATGGCACACACACTACAGCGCCATGTATAGCTGCCTGTCGACCTTTGGGAAGTGTGATGATCTTGGCAAATGGCAGTATTTTGGCCAAAAGTTGTCTTTCCAGCACATTCAAATCGCAGAGTTCTGGGGGAATGGGCGCCAGCTCCATGTTGTTAGCCACAGCGATGGATGATTTATGTCCTGCTTTTAAATGTGAATCACAGTTGTGACAAATCCATTCTTTGGTCCTTTCATCTGGTATGGTGCATTGTTCAGGGCCTTGACAGTGATTGTTGCACACATGGACATATTTCCCTGTCAAACAGGCAGCAACAATATGTAGATTCTTCTTGTAATTGCTGTGAATGCAATGTTTCACTTGGTTAGGGAAAAGGGTACGATGACACATCGTGCACACAAAAGTTGGCCCAGCTTTAATGCATTTATGGAAAGTGGATATAGCTGTCTGCATTAGGCTGTTGTCCACTGGTTGACAGCATTCCTGCATGACACGAGTCCATCGTCTGTATTTCATTCTTATTTTGAAGGCACATTGCATCTTATGGATTATGTGAAAATCTGCTTGAGTGTGACGCTTCATTTTCATGTAACTAATGCACTGTTGCAAGTGATGTTTTCTGAAAGCAGGATCATTATGATATTTTCTGGTGATGTATTGCTTCTTCTTCAAGGTAAAATTGGCATCTGTCGCATATTTGCTGGTTGTGTATTGCTTCTGCTTTAACTTGAAACATGCATCTGTTGCATATTTTCTGGTGATGTATTGCTTCTTCTTCAAGTTAAAATTGGCATCTGTCGCATATTTGCTGGTTGTGTATTGCTTCTGCTTTAACTTGAAACATGCATCTGTTGCATATTTTCTGGTGATGTATTGCTTCTTCTTCAAGTTAAAATTGGCATCTGTCGCATATTTGCTGGTTGTGTATTGCTTCTTCTTTAACTTGAAACATGCATCTGTTGCATATTTTCTGTTGATGTGTTGCTTCTTCTTCAAGTTAAAATTGGCATCTGTCGCATACTTGCTGGTTGTGTATTGCTTCTTCTTTAACTTGAAACATGCATCTGTTGCATATTTTCTGGTGATGTATTCCTTCTGTTTCAACTTGAAATCAGCATCTGCTCTGTATCGGCTGATGATGTAAGTCCTCTTCTTATTGGTGACAGACATCTTTGTAGCCTTGAAATCACGCCTTCTTTCATTTCTGTGTCTTGTGTTCAGTTTTTGTCGCTGCTGTACATTTAATTTGGAAAATGCCTTACTGTCCTTCCATATGCCCTGTGAGGATTTTGCATCAAGTGACCATGTAGAATGCTTGTTGGCTGGGAATCCAGTGTATGTTGCATCTTTGGTCATCTGTGTAATTTTGTTCTCCACATGCTTTCCATTATGTGGTTTGTCAGATTGCACCGGTGGGGACAGCAAACCATCTGACAGACGTCTTGCACAATGAAATGAGACTGGCATGAAGTCATACTGCAGTCCATCAATAGGGCCTCTGGTGTCTGTAAGGAGCAATTCATACAACTTATAAATCCTTGCTCCCATATCACTCAAATGTGTAAAAGTGATCGTAACAGCTTTTCCTTTGCCAGTGGCAGGAAGTCCATCTTTATTTCGACTATGAGAATCAAACAGTCCATATCTCCCAGACTTGTCTCTGAACAATGCAATACAAAATGGCGTTACTATAAAAAGTGCATGTGTAACATCTGCATTGAGGCACTGAAGTCTTGTTGAGAGGTCAACAAACCAACCTTGGTTGTCACTGTCGACCGTGGCTCTCACACATCCCGATAACACTGTAGATTTAACAACATTATACTCATATTTGTCAGTGTTGACTCTGAGGGGCACTTCTTCCATTGTCAAGTGTTGGTGCTGATAGACATTTCTTCTTTTTAGCTGTTTTATTGTTGTGCCATACAAGCTATTGCCCTTCTTCAGTATTTGATCAAGATCATCCTTCCTCACATCATTAAGCTCACTGTGGTATGCCAAAAATGTCAGAGCCATGCATGTACACTGTTTGTTCCTTAACCTTCCATAGCCATGATGACCCTGATGAAATGATGCCTGCACAGATATCTCACTTGGTACACATGGTTCTTGCATGCCATGGTTTTCAGAAGTGCCCACCACACTGTCACTGTGCTCTTGAACTTGACACTGAGTTGAACATGGGAATGACACCACAGGTTCACTATATACCTCGAGGGCACATTCACTGTCACAAACCTCCATTTCCACTAAGCTGCTGTGGGGCTCTGGATCCAGAATGTCACAAACCTCCATTTCCACTATGCTGCTGTGGGGTTCTGGATCCAGAATGTCACAAACCTCCATTTCCACTATGCTGCTGTGGGGCTCCAGATCCTGAAAGCATGGGTCTGAAAGGTTAAGTTTAGCCCAGCGTATCTTTGCAGCTTTAGATCTCTTTCCTTTAGATGGCATGATGATATTCACACAGCTCTAATTTCTTTTCAGAAATGTAGCTAGTTGAAACACCTCAAATACTCTCTACTATAGAAAACTTATTTCCCAACCTTAAAGCAGAAGCCGGGAAAACTGTCCCGAATTCAAAATTAGATTTCAAATATGGCAGAGAAGAGCGGTAAAAACAAACTGCTTAAAATTGCTCACTTCACTGGCGTCTTCACAATTTCTGTGGAAATTGTGTGGTGTTCTGGCCTCCACACACTGGAGTGGGTGGAGTAGCTTTTGTCTCTCTGCTTCCTGCTCACACAGCTGGGTTCCTATGGCAACTCCCTCCACACCAAGGGCAGAGTCATGGTTATAAACACAGTGCTCAAACTTGCCGACATCACTGGCGATTGCCATCTTCAAACGCTTGTAGTTTTAAAAGTATAAATTTTAATTTAATTTTTATTTTTATCCAGACTGAATAATAATACCATCTCATTTATACAGAAGGAACTGTCATTCCCACAGCAAATATTGTTGATTTATTTTAATTTTAATTTTAATTTTATTTTTATTTTTATTTTAATTTTATTTTATTTATTTTTTTTAATTTTAATTTTATTTTATTTTTATCCAGACTGAATAATAACACCATCTCATTTATACAGAAGGAACTGTCATTCCCACTGCAAATATTTTTTATTTTTTATTTATATTTTTCATTCATAGTTTTTGTTTTTTCACATTGATAAATTAATTTATTTTATATATTTACACAAATCATATATTTAAGTATAATTAATTGATGTAATTATTTGATTATCGGTGGTACACTTATGAATTCATTATATCACATAAGGTAGAATATATTGGAGCGCGGTACACTACTGGCATTCGTGAACATTTTTAGTGACAGCAGGGTTAGCTGAACGTTTTGATATAAGATATGTGTAGGTGGGCTTGAAAATGAAAGAGTGATGGCAGTTTACAAATCATGTTCTGATTTTTCCTTCCACACTGCAGCTTTCTCACTTCTCACTCTAATGTGACTCAGCTGCCCCCTGAGTGACCTTTGGTGCACCTGTGACTCAGTCAGTCACAGGTGTGTGACAAGCTCTGCTCTAAACACAGTGCTCAAACTTGCCGACATCACTGGCGATTGCCATCTTCAAACGCTTGTAGTTTTAAAAGTATAAATGCTACCGTGAAAAGGTTTATACTGTGACAATCACAAGAAACAGACCTAAATTTTGATGTATAGTATGTCTCTGCAATATTAAAAATGAAGGCACAGTCGCAGTTTAAAAACGTCCCTTAACATTTCAGGTGGCTGTGAGTGAAGTTTCAATGAAAGTCAATGGGAGGGGTGAGGTGCAAACAAATGGTCATATTGTGAAAACTATCAGGAGTATGTCCTAGCCGTGAACATTTTTAGTGACAGCAGGGTTAGCTGAACGTTTTGATATAAGATATGTGTAGGTGGGCTTGAAAATGACATAGTTATGGCAGTTTACAAATCATGTTCTGATTTTTCCTTTCACACTGTAGCTTTCTCACTCTAATGTGACTCAGCTGCCCCCTGAGTGACCTTTGGTGCACCTGTTACCTCAGTCAGTCACAGGTGTGTGAGAAGCTCTGCTCTAAACAGGCTATTTAAACTTGCCAAATTCACTGGCGATTGCCATCTTCAAACGCTTGTAGTTTTAAAAGTATAAATGCTACCGTGAAAAGTTTTATATTGTGACAATCACAAGAAAAATACCTACAGTTTGATGTATAGTATGTCTCTGAAAGATAACAAATGAAGGCACAGTCGCAGTTTAAAAACGTCCCTTAAAATTTCTTGTGTCTAAAGTGGAGTTTCAATGAAAGTCAATGGGAGGGATGAGGTCCAAACAAATGGTCATATTCTGAAAACTATCAGGAATATGTCCTAGCCGTGAACATTTTTAGTGACAGCAGGGTTAGCTGAACGTTTTGATATAAGATATGTGTAGGTGGGCTTGAAAATGAAAGAGTGATGGCAGTTTACAAATCATGTTCTGATTTTTCTGATTTTTCCTTTGCACACTCTAGCTGTGCTGTGCTGCTCAATGCATTCCTATGGGAAAATTTCGCCGCAAAAACCGCGATATTTCTTGAACGATTCGGCGAAACGTTCCATAAAGTAATAGCAATCCGATCGGGAACAATCCGCACGTTTTGATATATTACTTGTATTTGTAGTGTAAAAACTGTGGGAGGAGTTAGCGTGGCAAATATGGCTATAATAAGAAACGGAATAAGAATAAGAACTAGACAATCTACAATTTCTGGGGAAATTGTGTAAAGTGTTCTTGCCGCAACCTTTACCAAATGATTGATGAAATGTAAGCAGTGCACATTGCAAGCCTGATAGTGAGAAATGCATTTCAGCTTGTATTTTGAAGCTCACAGTCCAGCCTGGTGAGTCATCTGCCTCTTGAGTGACCTTTGGTTGCTGCACCTGGAGAGGGCGGAGTAGGCTCACTGTGCTGAGACAGCTGGGTTGCTATGACAACTCACTCTGAGAGGAATGTCAGCATGTGTGTTCTAAACAGGCTTTTTAAACTTGCCAAGTTCAATTGCGTGCTAAAATTAGTATTAATTAAATATTAAAGAAAAGAAACATAGTGTCTTATCCGGGATATCAATTATTTATTTTTATTTTTATTTTAATTTTTTTTTTTTTTTAATTTTATGTTAATTTTAATTTTATTTTAATTTTAATTTAATTTTATTTTTAATTTAATTTTTATTTTTATTTTAATTTTATGTTAATTTTAATTTTATTTTTATTTTTTTTTTAATTTTATTTTTATGTTAATTTTATTTTTATTTTAATTTTTTTTTTAAATTTAATTTTATTTTTATTTTAATTTTTATTTTTATTTTATTTTTAATTTTATTTTAATTTTAATTTAATTTTAATTTAATTTTTATTTTTATCCAGACTGAATAATAATACCATCTCATTTATACAGAAGGAACTGTCATTCCCACAGCAAATATTGTTGATTTATTTTAATTTTAATTTTAATTTTATTTTTATTTTTATTTTAATTTTATTTTATTTATTTTTTTTAATTTTAATTTTATTTTATTTTTATCCAGACTGAATAATAACACCATCTCATTTATACAGAAGGAACTGTCATTCCCACTGCAAATATTTTTTATTTTTTATTTATATTTTTCATTCATAGTTTTTGTTTTTTCACATTGATAAATTAATTTATTTTATATATTTACACAAATCATATATTTAAGTATAATTAATTGATGTAATTATTTGATTATCGGTGGTACACTTATGAATTCATTATATCACATAAGGTAGAATATATTGGAGCGCGGTACACTACTGGCATTCGTGAACATTTTTAGTGACAGCAGGGTTAGCTGAACGTTTTGATATAAGATATGTGTAGGTGGGCTTGAAAATGAAAGAGTGATGGCAGTTTACAAATCATGTTCTGATTTTTCCTTCCACACTGCAGCTTTCTCACTTCTCACTCTAATGTGACTCAGCTGCCCCCTGAGTGACCTTTGGTGCACCTGTGACTCAGTCAGTCACAGGTGTGTGACAAGCTCTGCTCTAAACACAGTGCTCAAACTTGCCAAATTCACTGGCGATTGCCATCTTCAAACGCTTGTAGTTTTAAAAGTATAAATGCTACTGTGAAAAGGTTTATACTGTGACAATCACAAGAAACAGACCTAAATTTTGATGTATAGTATGTCTCTGCAATATTAAAAATGAAGGCACAGTCGCAGTTTAAAAACGTCCCTTAACATTTCAGGTGGCTGTGAGTGAAGTTTCAATGAAAGTCAATGGGAGGGGTGAGGTGCAAACAAATGGTCATATTCTGAAAACTATCAGGAGTATGTCCTAGCCGTGAACATTTTTAGTGACAGCAGGGTTAGCTGAACGTTTTGATATAAGATATGTGTAGGTGGGCTTGAAAATGACATAGTTATGGCAGTTTACAAATCATGTTCTGATTTTTCCTTTCACACTGTAGCTTTCTCACTCTAATGTGACTCAGCTGCCCCCTGAGTGACCTTTGGTTGCACCTGTTACCTCAGTCAGTCACAGGTGTGTGACAGCTCTGCTCTAAACAGGCTATTTAAACTTGCCAAGTTCACTGGCGATTGCCATTTTCAAACGCTTGTAGTTTTAAAAGTATAAATGCTACCGTGAAAAGGTTTATACTGTGACAATCACAAGAAACAGACCTAAATTTTGATGTATAGTATGTCTCTGAAAGATAAAAAATGAAGGCACAGTCGCAGTTTAAAAACGTCCCTTAAAATGTCTTGTGTCTAAAGTGGAGTTTCAATGAAAGTCAATGGGAGGGATAAGGTCCAAACAAATGGTCATATTCTGAAAACTATCAGGAATATGGCTTAGCTGTGAACATTTTAGTGACAGCAGGGTTAGCTGAACGTTTTGATATAAGATATGTGTAGGTGGGCTTGAAAATGAAAGAGTGATGGCAGTTTACAAATCATGTTCTGATTTTTCTGATTTTTCCTTTACACACTCTAGCTGTGCTCTGCTGCTCAATGCATTCCTATGGGAAAATTTTGCCGCAAAAACCGCGATATTTCTTGAACGATTCGGCGAAACGTTCCACAAAGTAATAGCAATCCGATCGGGAACAATCCGCACGTTTTGATATATTACTTGTATTTGTAGTGTAAAAACTGTGGGAGGAGTTAGCGTGGCAAATATGGCTATAATAAGAAACGGAATAAGAATAAGAATATATATGTGAGATAACAATAAGTGTTCCTTGCTATGCAAGAACACTTAATAAGAACTAGAAAATCTACAATTTCTGGTGAAATTGTGTAAAGTGTTCTTGCCGCAACCTTTACCAAATGATTGATGAAATGTAAGCAGTGCACATTGCTAGCCTGATAGTGAGAAATGCATTTCAGCTTGTATTTTGAAGCTCACAGTCCAGCCTGGTGACTCATCTGCCTCTTGAGTGACCTTTGGTTGCTGCACCTGGAGTGGGCGGAGTAGGCTCACTGTGCTGAGACAGCTGGGTTGCTATGACAACTCACTCTGAGAGGAATGTCAGCATGTCTGTTCTAAACAGGCTTTTTAAACTTGCCATCTTCACTAGCGATTGCCATCTTCAAACGCTTGTAGTTTTAAAAGTATAAATGCTACTGCGAAAAGGTAGGGACAGTCGCAGTTTAAAAACGTTCCTTAAAATTTCTGGTGTCTAGAGTGGAGTTTCAATGAAAGTCAATGGGAGGGGTGAGGTGCAAACAAATGGTCATATTGTGAAAACTATCAGGAGTATGTCCTAGCCGTGAACATTTTTATAAAAAGTTGGATAGTTACTTGTGAGCCACTAGGAGTTTTCTTTCTATATATAAACTCTATTGTTAATTGATATCATACATAAAAAATTATAAAAAAATATATGTGAAAAATATATAAATAATAAAATATTACAAATTAATTACGAATTAATTAATTAATTGCGTGCTAAAATTAGTATTAATTAAATATTAGATCGCCAGGTATTAATCGCACCCTCTCTAGGTGTATAAATATTAATCATAAATGCCAGTAGTGTACCGCGCTCCAATATATTCTACCTTATGTGATATAATGAATTCATAAGTGTACCACCGATAATCAAATAATTACATCAATTAATTATACTTAAATATATGATTTGTGTAAATATATAAAATAAATTAATTTATCAATGTGAAAAACAAAAACTATGAATGAAAAATATAAATAAAAAATAAAAAATATTTGCAGTGGGAATGACAGTTCCTTCTGTATAAATGAGATGGTGTTATTATTCAGTCTGGATAGTGTGATGAGTCTGTGTCCACTGCGTGAACCTCTCTCTCCTCTCTCCTCAGCACAGCCTTCTCAGTGAGACTTTCTCCACTGGCTGCTTGGCTTAGTCCTCCATATATGGAACATACAGAGAAAGGAAAAGAAACATAGTGTCTTATCCGGGGGATATCAATTATTTATTTTTATTTTAATTTTAATTTTATTTTTATTTTATGTTTATGTTTATTTTTATTTTAATTTTAATTTTTTTTTATTTTTATGTTTGTTTGTTTATTTTAATTTTATTTTAATTTTATTTTTATTTTTATTTTTATGTTTATTTTAATTTTAATTTTAATTTTTTTTTTATGTTTATGTTTATTTTTATTTAAATTTTATTTTAATTTTATTTTTAATTTTAATTTTATTTTTATGTTTATGTTTATTTTTATTTTTATTTTATGTTTATTTTTATTTTTATTTTATTTTTATTTTATTTTTATTTTATTTTTATTTTATTTTTATTTTATTTTATTTTTATTTTTATTTTAATTTTATTTTTAATTTTATTTTTATTTTATTTTTAATTTTATCCAGACTGAATAATAACACCATCTCATTTATACAGAAGGAACTGTCATTCCCACTGCAAATATTTTTTTTTTTTTATTTATATTTTTCATTCATAGTTTTTGTTTTTTCACATTGATAAATTAATTTATTTTATATATTTACACAAATCATATATTTAAGTATAATTAATTGATGTAATTATTTGATTATCGGTGGTACACTTATGAATTCATTATATCACATAAGGTAGAATATATTGGAGCGCGGTACACTACTGGCATTCGTGAACATTTTTAGTGACAGCAGGGTTAGCTGAACGTTTTGATATAAGATATGTGTAGGTGGGCTTGAAAATGAAAGAGTGATGGCAGTTTACAAATCATGTTCTGATTTTTCCTTCCACACTGCAGCTTTCTCACTTCTCACTCTAATGTGACTCAGCTGCCCCCTGAGTGACCTTTGGTGCACCTGTTACCTCAGTCAGTCACAGGTGTGTGAGAAGCTCTGTTCTAAACACATTGCTCAAACTTGCCAAATTCACTGGCGATTGCCATCTTCAAACACTTGTAGTTTTAAAAGTATAAATGCTACCGTGAAAAGGTTTATATTGTGACAATCACAAGAAACAGACCTAAATTTTGATGTATAGTATGTCTCTGCAATATTAAAAATGAAGGCACAGTCGCAGTTTAAAAACATCCCTTAACATTTCAGGTGGCTCTGAGTGGATTTTCAATGAAAGTCAATGGGAGGGGTGATTTGCAAACAAATGGTCATATTCTGAAAACTATCAGGAGTATGTCCTAGCCGTGAACATTTTTAGTGACAGCAGGGTTAGCTGAACGTTTTGATATAAGATATGTGTAGGTGGGCTTGAAAATGACATAGTTATGGCAGTTTACAAATCATGTTCTGATTTTTCCTTTCACACTGTAGCTTTCTCACTCTAATGTGACTCAGCTGCCCCCTGAGTGACCTTTGGTTGCACCTGTTACCTCAGTCAGTCACAGGTGTGTGAGAAGCTCTGCTCTAAACAGGCTATTTAAACTTGCCAAGTTCACTGGCGATTGCCATCTTCAAACGCTTGTAGTTTTAAAAGTATAAATGCTACCGTGAAAAGGTTTATATTGTGACAATCACAAGAAAAATACCTACAGTTTGGTGTATAGTATGTCTCCGAAAGATAACAAATGAAGGCACAGTCGCAGTTTAAAAACATCCCTTAAAATGTCTGGTGTCTAGAGTGGAGTTTCAATGAAAGTCAATGGGAGGGGTGATGTGCAAACAAATGGTCATATTCTGAAAACTATCAGGAGTATGTCCTAGCCGTGAACATTTTTAGTGACAGCAGGGTTAGCTGAACGTTTTGATATAAGATATGTGTAGGTGGGCTTGAAAATGAAAGAGTGATGGCAGTTTACAAATCATGTTCTGATTTTTCTGATTTTTCCTTTGCACACTCTAGCTGTGCTGTGCTGCTCAATGCATTCCTATGGGAAAATTTTGCCACAAAAACCGCGATATTTCGTGAACAATTTGGCGAAACGTTCCACAAAGTAATAGCAATCCGATCGGGAACAATCCGCACGTTTTGATATATTACTTGTATTTGTAGTGTAAAAACTGTGGGAGGAGTTAGCGTGGCAAATTCGCTATAATAATAAGAATAAGAATAAGAACTAGACAATCTACAATTTCTGGGGAAATTGTGTAAAGTGTTCTTGCCGCAACCTTTACCAAATGATTGATGAAATGTAAGCAGTGCACATTGCAAGCCTTATAGTGAGAAATGCATTTCAGCTTGTATTTTGAAGCTCACAGTCCAGCCTCGTGAGTCATCTGCCTCTTGAGTGACCTTTGGTTGCTGCACCTGGAGAGGGCGGAGTAGGCTAACTGTGCTGAGACAGCTGGGTTGCTATGACAACTCACTCTGAGAGGAATGTCAGCATGCCTGTTCTAAACAGGCTTTTTAAACTTGCCAAGTTCAATTGCGTGCTAAAATTAGTATTAATTAAATATTAAAGAAAAGAAACATAGTGTCTTATCTGGGATATCAATTATTTATTTTTATTTTTATTTTAATTTTTTTTTTATTTTAATTTTAATTTTAATTATTTTATTTTATTTTATTTTAAATTTTATTTTTATTTTAATTTTATGTTAATTTTAATTTTATTTTTATTTTATTTTAATTTTATTTTTATTTTTATTTTATGTTAATTTTAATTTTATTTTAATTTTAATTTAATTTTATTTTTAATTTAATTAAAATTAACATAAAATTAAAATAAAAATAAAAATTAAATTAAAAAATAAATAAAAATAAAATTAAAATTAACATAAAATTAAAATAAAAATAAAAATTAAATTAAAAATAAAATTAAATTAAAATTAAAATAAAATTAAAATTAACATAAAAATAAAATTAAAAAAAAAAAATAAAAATAAAATTAAAATTAACATAAAATTAAAATAAAAATAAAAATTAAATTAAAAATAAAATTAAATTAAAATTAAAATAAAATTAAAATTAACATAAAATTAAAATAAAAATAAAATTAAAATAAAATAAAAATAAAATTAACATAAAATTAAAATAAAAATTAAATTAAAAAAAAAATAAAAATAAAATTAAAATTAACATAAAATTAAAATAAAAATAAAAATTTTATTTTTATTTTTTTTTTAATTTAATTTTTATTTTAATTTTATGTTAATTTTTATTTTATGTTAATTTTAATTTTATTTTAATTTTAATTTAATTTTATTTTTAATTTAATTAAAATTAACATAAAATTAAAATAAAAATAAAAATTAAATTAAAAAAAAAATAAAAATAAAATTAAAATTAACATAAAATTAAAATAAAAATAAAAATTAAATTAAAAATAAAATTAAATTAAAATTAAAATAAAATAAAATTAACATAAAAATAAAATTAAAAAAAAAATAAAAATAAAATTAAAATTAACATAAAATTAAAATAAAAATAAAAATTAAATTAAAAATAAAATTAAATTAAAATTAAAATAAAATTAAAATTAACATAAAAATAAAATTAAAAAAAAAAAATAAAAATAAAATTAAAATTAACATAAAATTAAAATAAAAATAAAAATTAAATTAAAAATAAAATTAAATTAAAATTAAAATAAAATTAAAATTAACATAAAATTAAAATAAAAATAAAATTAAAATAAAATAAAAATAAAATTAACATAAAATTAAAATAAAAATTAAATTAAAAAAAAAATAAAAATAAAATTAAAATTAACATAAAATTAAAATAAAAATAAAAATTTTATTTTTATTTTTTTTTTAATTTAATTTTTATTTTAATTTTATGTTAATTTTTATTTTATGTTAATTTTAATTTTATTTTAATTTTAATTTAATTTTATTTTTAATTTAATTAAAATTAACATAAAATTAAAATAAAAATAAAAATTAAATTAAAAAAAAAATAAAAATAAAATTAAAATTAACATAAAATTAAAATAAAAATAAAAATTAAATTAAAAATAAAATTAAATTAAAATTAAAATAAAATAAAATTAACATAAAAATAAAATTAAAAAAAAAATAAAAATAAAATTAAAATTAACATAAAATTAAAATAAAAATAAAAATTAAATTAAAAATAAAATTAAATTAAAATTAAAATAAAATTAAAATTAACATAAAATTAAAATAAAAATAAAATTAAAATAAAATAAAAATAAAATTAACATAAAATTAAAATAAAAATTAAATTAAAAAAAAAATAAAAATAAAATTAAAATTAACATAAAATTAAAATAAAAATAAAAATTTTATTTTTATTTTTTTTTTAATTTAATTTTTATTTTAATTTTATGTTAATTTTATTTTTATTTTATTTTAATTTTATGTTAATTTTAATTTTATGTTAATTTTAATTTTATGTTAATTTTAATTTAATTTTATTTTTAATTTAATTTTTATTTTTATTTTAATTTTATGTTAATTTTAATTTTATTTTTATTTTTTTTTTAATTTAATTTTTATTTTAATTTTATGTTAATTTTATTTTTATTTTATTTTAATTTTATTTTTATTTTAATTTTATGTTAATTTTAATTTTATTTTTATTTTTTTTTTAATTTTATTTTTACGTTAATTTTATTTTTATTTTAATTTTTTTTTTAAATTTAATTTTATTTTTATTTTAATTTTAATTTTTATTTTATTTTTAATTTTATTTTAATTTAATTTTTATTTTTATCCAGACTGAATAATAATACCATCTCATTTATACAGAAGGAACTGTCATTCCCACTGCAAATATTTTTTATTTATTTTAATTTTAATTTTATTTTTATTTTAATTTTATTTTATTTTTTTTTTTTAATTTTAATTTTATTTTATTTTTATCCAGACTGAATAATAACACCATCTCATTTATACAGAAGGAACTGTCATTCCCACTGCAAATATTTTTTATTTTTTATTTATATTTTTCATTCATAGTTTTTGTTTTTTCACATTGATAAATTAATTTATTTTATATATTTACACAAATCATATATTTAAGTATAATTAATTGATGTAATTATTTGATTATCGGTGGTACACTTATGAATTCATTATATCACATAAGGTAGAATATATTGGAGCGCGGTACACTACTGGCATTCGTGAACATTTTTAGTGACAGCAGGGTTAGCTGAACGTTTTGATATAAGATATGTGTAGGTGGGCTTGAAAATGAAAGAGTGATGGCAGTTTACAAATCATGTTCTGATTTTTCCTTCCACACTGCAGCTTTCTCACTCTAATGTGACTCAGCTGCCCCCTGAGTGACCTTTGGTGCACCTGTGACTCAGTCAGTCACAGGTGTGTGACAAGCTCTGCTCTAAACAGGCTATTTAAACTTGCCAAGTTCACTGGCGATTGCCATTTTCAAACGCTTGTAGTTTTAAAAGTATAAATGCTACCGTGAAAAGGTTTATACTGTGACAATCACAAGAAACAGACCTAAATTTTGATGTATAGTATGTCTCTGAAAGATAAAAAATGAAGGCACAGTCGCAGTTTAAAAACGTCCCTTAAAATGTCTTGTGTCTAAAGTGGAGTTTCAATGAAAGTCAATGGGAGGGATGAGGTCCAAACAAATGGTCATATTCTGAAAACTATCAGGAATATGGCTTAGCTGTGAACATGTTTAGTGACAGCAGGGTTAGCTGAACGTTTTGATATAAGATATGTGTAGGTGGGCTTGAAAATGAAAGAGTGATGGCAGTTTACAAATCATGTTCTGATTTTTCTGATTTTTCCTTTACACACTCTAGCTGTGCTCTGCTGCTCAATGCATTCCTATGGGAAAATTTCGCCGCAAAAACCGCGATATTTCTTGAACGATTCGGCGAAACATTCCACAAAGTAATAGCAATCCGATCGGGAACAATCCGCACGTTTTGATATATTACTTGTATTTGTAGTGTAAAAACTGTGGGAGGAGTTAGCGTGGCAAATATGGCTATAATAAGAAACGGAATAAGAATAAGAATATATATGTGAGATAACAATAAGTGTTCCTTGCTATGCAAGAACACTTAATAAGAATAAGAATATATATGTGAGATAACAATAAGTGTTCCTTGCTATGCAAGAACACTTAACTAGAAAATCTACAATTTCTGGGGAAATTGTGTAAAGTGTTCTTGCCGCAACCTTTACCAAATGATTGATGAAACGTAAGCAGTGCACATTGCAAGCCTGATAGTGAGAAATGCATTTCAGCTTGTATTTTGAAGCTCACAGTCCAGCCTGGTGAGTCATCTGCCTCTTGAGTGACCTTTGGTTGCTGCACCTGGAGAGGGCGGAGTAGGCTCACTGTGCTGAGACAGCTGGGTTGCTATGACAACTCACTCTGAGAGGAATGTCAGCATGGCTGTTCTAAACAGGCTTTTTAAACTTGCCAAGTTCACTGGCGATTGCCATCTTCAAATGCTTGTAGTTTTAAAAGTATAAATGCTACCGTGAAAAGGTTTATATTGTGACAATCACAAGAAACAGATCTAAATTTTGATGTATAGTATGCCTCTGAAAGATAAAAAATGAAGGCACAGTCGCAGTTTAAAAACGTCCCTTAAAATTTCTGGTGTCTAGAGTGGAGTTTCAATGAAAGTCAATGGGAGGAGTGAGGTGCAAACAAATGGTCATATTGTGAAAACTATCAGGAGTATGTCCTAGCCGTGAACATTTTTATAAAAAGTTGGATAGTTACTTGTGAGCCACTAGGAGTTTTCTTTCTATATATAAACTCTATTGTTAATTGATATCATACATAAAAAATTATAAAAAAATATATGTGAAAAATATATAAATAATAAAATATTACAAATTAATTACGAATTAATTAGTTGCGTGCTAAAATTAGTATTAATTAAATATTAGATCGCCAGGTACTAATCGCACCCTCTCTAGGTGTATAAATATTAATCTCAAATGCCAGTAATGTACCGCGCTCCAATATATTCTACCTTATGTGATATAATGAATTCATAAGTGTACCACCGATAATCAAATAATTACATAAATTAATTATACTTACATATATGATTTGTGTAAATATATAAAATAAATTAATTTATCAATGTGAAAAACAAAAACTATGAATGAAAAATATAAATAAAAAATAAAAAATATTTGCAGTGGGAATGACAGTTCCTTCTGTATAAATGAGATGGTGTTATTATTCAGTCTGGATAGTGTGATGAGTCTGTGTCCACTGCGTGAACCTCTCTCTCCTCTCTCCTCAGCACAGCCTTCTCAGTGAGACTTTCTCCACTGGCTGCTTGGCTTAGTCCTCCATATATGGAACATACAGAGAAGAGAAAAGAAACATAGTGTCTTATCCGGGATATCAATTATTTATTTTTATTTTAATTTTATTTTTATTTTATGTTTATGTTTATTTTTATTTTAATTTAAATTTTTTTTTTTTATGTTTATGTTTGTTTATTTTAATTTTATTTTAATTTTATTTTTATTTTAATTTTAATTTTTTTTTTATTTTTATTTTATGTTTATTTTAATTTTAATTTTTTTTTTATTTTTTTTATGTTTATGTTTATTTTTATTTAAATTTTATTTTAATTTTAATTTTATTTTTAATTTTAATTTTATTTTTATGTTTAATTTTATTTTAATTTTATTTTTAATTTTATTTTTATGTTTATGTTTATTTTATTTTAATTTTAATTTTTATGTTTATTTTTATTTTTATTTTAATTTTATGTTTATTTTTATTTTTATTTTATTTTTATTTTTATTTTTATTTTTATTTTATTTTTATTTTTATCCAGACTGAATAATAACACCATCTCATTCATACAGAAGGAACTGTCATTCCCACTGCAAATATTTTTTATTTTTTATTTATATTTTTCATTCATAGTTTTTGTTTTTTCACATTGATAAATTAATTTATTTTATATATTTACACAAATCATATATTTAAGTATAATTAATTGATGTAATTATTTGATTATCGGTGGTACACTTATGAATTCATTATATCACATAAGGTAGAATATATTGGAGCGCGGTACACTACTGGCATTCGTGAACATTTTTAGTGACAGCAGGGTTAGCTGAACGTTTTGAAAATGGGCTTGAAAATGAAAGAGTGATGGCAGTTTACAAATCATGTTCTGATTTTTCCTTCCACACTGTAGCTTTCTCACTTCTCACACTAATGTGACTCAGCTGCCCCCTGAGTGACCTTTGGTGCACCTGTGACTCAGTCAGTCACAGGTGTGTGAGAAGCTCTGTTCTAAACACACTGCTCAAACTTGCCAAATTCACTGGCGATTGCCATCTTCAAACGTTTGTAGTTTTAAAAGTATAAATGCTACCGTGAAAAGGTTTATATTGTGACAATCACAAGAAACAGACCTAAATTTTGATGTATAGTATGTCTCTGCAATATTAAAAATGAAGGCACAGTCGCAGTTTAAAAACGTCCCTTAACATTTCAGGTGGCTCTGAGTGGATTTTCAATGAAAGTCAATGGGAGGGGTGATTTGCAAACAAATGGTCATATTCTGAAAACAATCCGGAGTATGTCCTAGCCGTGAACATTTTTAGTGACAGCAGGGTTAGCTGAACGTTTTGATATAAGATATGTGTAGGTGGGCTTGAAAATGAAAGAGTGATGGCAGTTTACAAATCATGTTCTGATTTTTCCTTTCACACTGTAGCTTTCTCACTCTAATGTGACTCAGCTGCCCCCTGAGTGACCTTTGGTTGCACCTGTTACCTCAGTCAGTCACAGGTGTGTGAGAAGCTCTGCTCTAAACAGGCTGTTTAAACTTGCCAAATTCACTGGCGATTGCCATCTTCAAACGTTTGTAGTTTTAAAAGTATAAATGCTACCATGAAAAGGTTTATATTGTGACAATCACAAGAAAATGACCTACAGTTTGATGTATAGTATGTCTCTGAAAGATAACAAATGAAGGCACAGTCGCAGTTTAAATACGTCCCTTAAAATGTCTGGTGTCTAGAGTGGAGTTTCAATGAAAGTCAATGGGAGGGGTGAGGTCCAAACAAATGGTCATATTCTGAAAACTATCAGGAATATGTCCTAGCCGTGAACATTTTTAGTGACAGCAGGGTTAGCTGAACGTTTTGATATAAGATATGTGTAGGTGGGCTTGAAAATGAAAGAGTGATGGCAGTTTACAAATCATGTTCTGATTTTTCTGATTTTTCCTTTGCACACTCTAGCTGTGCTGTGCTGCTCAATGCATTCCTATGGGAAAATTTCGCCACAAAAACCGCGATATTTCTTGAACGATTCGGCGAAACGTTCTACAAAGTAATAGCAATCCGATCGGGAACAATCCGCACGTTTTGATATATTACTTGTCTTTGTAGTGTAAAAACTGTGGGAGGAGTTAGCGTGGCAAATATGGCTATAATAAGAATAAGAATAAGAATATATATGTGAGATAACAATAAGTGTTCCTTGCTATGCAAGAACACTTAATAAGAATAAGAATATATATGTGAGATAACAATAAGTGTTCCTTGATATGCAAGAACACTTAATAAGAATATATTTGTGAGATAACAATAAGTGTTCCTTGCTATGCAAGAACACTTAATAAGAATATATATGTGAGATAGCAATAAGTGTTCCTTGCTATGCAAGAACACTTAATAAGAATAAGAATATACTTGTGAGATAACAATAAGTGTTCCTTGCTATGCAAGAACACTTAATAAGAATATACTTGTGAGATAACAATAAGTGTTCCTTGCTATGCAAGAACACTTAATAAGAATAAGAATATATATGTGAGATAACAATAAGTGTTCCTTGCTATGCAAGAACACTTAATAAGAATATACTTGTGAGATAACAATAAGTGTTCCTTGCTATGCAAGAACACTTAATAAGAATAAGAATATATATGTGAGATAACAATACGTGTTCCTTGCTATGCAAGAACACTTAATAAGAATAAGAATATATATGTGAGATAACAATAAGTGTTCCTTGCTATGCAAGAACACTTAATAAGAATAAGAATATATATGTGAGATAACAATAAGTGTTCCTTGCTATGCAAGAACACTTAATAAGAATAAGAATATACTTGTGAGATAACAATAAGTGTTCCTTGCTATGCAAGAACACTTAATAAGAATATATTTGTGAGATAACAATAAGTGTTCCTTGCTATGCAAGAACACTTAATAAGAATAAGAATATATTTGTGAGATAACAATAAGTGTTCCTTGCTATGCAAGAACACTTAATAAGAATATATATGTGAGATAACAATAAGTGTTCCTTGCTATGCAAGAACACTTAATAAGAATATATATGTGAGATAACAATAAGTGGTCCTTGCTATGCAAGAACACTTAATAAGAATAAGAATATATTTGTGAGATAACAATAAGTGTTCCTGCTATGCAAGAACACTTAATAAGAATATATATGTGAGATAACAATAAGTGTTCCTTGCTATGCAAGAACATTTAATAAGAATATATATGTGAGATAACAATAAGTGCTCCTTGCTATGCAAGAACACTTAATAAGAATATATATGTGAGATAACAATAAGTGTTCCTTGCTATGCAAGAACACTTAATAAGAATATATATGTGAGATAACAATAAGTGTTCCTTGCTATGCAAGAACACTTAATAAGAATATATATGTGAGATAACAATAAGTGTTCCTTGCTATGCAAGTGTTCTTGCCTGCAGCAGTAGTCTACAACTGGAGCTGGCGGAGTAACTGGGCGGAGTAGCTTTTGTCACTCTGCTGCCTGCTCACACACCTGGGTTCCTATGGCAACTCACTACAGCAAGGGCAGAGGAGCGGTTAAAAACAAACTGCTCCAACTTGCTCACTTCACTGGCGGTTGCCGTCATCAAACGGTTGTAGTTTTAAAACTGTAAATCCTACAGTGAAGAGCTTTATATTGTGAGAATCACAAGACCCTACATTTTGATGCATAGTATGTCTCTGAAATTTTTAAAATGAAGACACAGTTGCAGTTTAAAAATTGCCCTTCAAATTTCAGATGTCTAGAGTGGATTTTCAATAAATGTCAGTGGGAGGTGTGAGTTGTAAACAAATGGTCATATTGTGAAAACTATCAGGACTATGGCTTAGCCGTGGACATTTTTAGTGGCAGCACGGGATAGCTGAACGTTTTGATACAAGATTTGTGTAGGTGGGCTTGAAAATGACAGAGTGATGGCAGTTTACAAATCATGTTCTGATTTTTCCTTCCACACTCTAGCTTTGCTCTGCTGCCACTCATTCAGCTCCCACTCTAGTTTTGAACATTGCGCCATTCATTCCTATGGGTCCAATTTTACCACAAAAACGGCAATATTTCATGAACCATTCAGCGAAACGTTCCACAAAGTAATAGCAATCCGATCGGGAACAATTTCTGTGGAAATTGTGCGGTGTTCTTGCCTCCACACAGCTTGAGTGGCGGAGTAGCTTTTGTCACTCTGCTGCCTGCTCACACACCTGTGTTCCTATGGCAACTCACTCTACAGCAAGGGCAGAGGAGCGGTTAGAAACAAACTGCTCCAACTTGCTCACTTCACTGGCAGTTGCCATCTTCAAACGGTTGTAGTTTTAAAAGTATAAATCCTATAGTGAAAAGCTTTATATTGTGAGAATCACAAGACCCAGACCTACATTTTGATGCATAGTATGTCTCTGAAATATTAACCATTAGCCGCCCGGACTATAGCCGTTTGGCGGCGGCAAAAATTCTTCACCTTTCCGGGTGCACGCCATTTGGCGTCCTCCCGCACATGCACAGTTTGCGCGGTTGCAGAGCCGCACAGTGGCGCGATCTGTCACCGGCCATGTACCTCGGACACGGCCGATGACAGATCCGAGTACCAGCCCCCGTTGCTGGTACCATGTGACCTGCTGTGACCAATCACAGCAGGTCACATGACAGTTGTATACAATGGATGGCTTCATTCATGCCATCCATTGTATACTAGTGCCTAGTTGTGAATGGTCATAGTGATCACATGCACATGTCATGTGATTAGCTGTGGCAAAATCACAGCTAAGCACAAAAAAAAAAACCCTGAATGAATCGATTTCATTCTGGTAAATGCTTGCTTATAGCAAAGTAATTCTTTGCTATAAGCAAAATGTGTAAAAAAAATACTGATCACTTCCCCAAAGTAGTACAATGTTACTATGGTAACATTGTACTACTTTGGTCATAGTAAAATATGAAAAAAAAATCTTAAAAAAATAAAAAAAAATGTAATAAAAAATTTAAAATAATAAAAAAATATATATATATATATTTTTTTTATAATACTGTCACCAGTCAGTGTCCCTGATCACCGCCATGCCAGTTATATGATGACGCTGTACTTGTCTGGTGACAGTATGTAAAAAAAATAATAGTGAAAATAATTTTTTTAATTTTTTAATTTTCCGAAAAATTGACAAAAAATACAACTTCAAAAAACGTGCCATACCTCTTATGAAATACGTCACACTGTCTACTTTGCAAAAAGGGGTAATTTGGGGGATATCTGTACTGTTCTGACATTTGGGGGATATCTGTACTGTCCTGACATTTGGGGGATATCTTTACTATTCTGACATTCTTGGAACTCAAGAAATTAGATTGGCCGTCAGTACTTCAGGATTGATCAATTTTCAGATCTATACCATAGTTTGTGAACTCTATAACTTTCCTACAAACTAAAAAATACATCCTAATTTGGGTTATTTTCACCAAAGACATGTAGCAGAATACATCTCTGCCTAAATTTATGAAGAACAATTATTTATTTACAAACTTTTATAACAGAAACAAAGAAAAACGTTTTTTTTTTCAAAATTTTCGGTCTTTTTTGTTAATTTAGCAAAAAATAAAAACCCCAGCAGTGATTAAATACCACCAAAAGAAACTCTAGTTGTGTGACGAAAAGGATAAAATTTTAGTTTGTACAAACCGCACAATTGTATGACCGCACAATTGTCATTCAAAGTGTGAGAGCACTGAAACGTGAAAAATGGCCTGGGCAGGAAAGGAGTAAAATTCCCGGTATTGAATTGGTTAAAAATGAAGGCACATTCGCAGTTTAAAAATGTCCCTTAAAATTTCAGGTGGCTGGTAGTGGAGATTCAATGAATATCAATGGGCAGCGTGAGTTGCAAACAAATGGTCATATTGTGAAAACTATCATGGCTTAGCCGTGAACATTTTTAGTGGCAGCAGGGATAGCTGAACGTTTTGATATAAGATATGTGTAGGTGGGCTTGAAAATGAGGGAGTGATGGCAGTTTACAAATCATGTCCTGATTTTTCCTTCCACACTCTAGCTTTGTCAGCTCCCAGAAAGAGGATTTAGAGATTATGATGGAGGAAGAAGAGAGTTTTTAACAAAGTATTATGCGAAAGATATAGATGTGGGGATAAATCAGGAAAGTTTTTGATGAGAGCTTTAAGGAAAAAGAAAAATAGGAATTACATAGAGAAAATAAAGAACCCCAAGGGAGAACTGGTGCACTCAACTAAAGATATTGTGAAGGTGTTTAGGGATTATTATAGCAAACTTTATAATATTGCCCCTCAAGATTCAATATGTAAAGATGGAATAATAAACGTAGAAAAAAAGAATATATTTAAAAAATACAGGACTACCAAAATTAAATGAAGATATTTTGAATTCCTTAGAATCTGAAATTACTTATGAAGAAATAAAAAAAATGGATATACTGTTAGATATTATAAAAAATATAGTTAACTGTTAATACCTAAATTAAAGTCATATTTTAACGCCTTGGGAGAAGAGATGGATATGAGACAAGAATCACTGTAGGCTCAGGCGGTCCTTATATACAAAGAAGGAAAAGATCCCACCCAATGTTCAAGCTATAGACCAATATCTTTATTAAATATAGACACGGAGATTTATGCAAAGATTTTAGCAAATAGATTGAGTACTGTCCGTGATACTTTTTTTATTTGCACTAACATACAATTTTGAGGACAAGCTTTCGGGGTATGTCCCATTCTTCAAGGTCTAAGCAGTACTATAAGTATATAGTACTGCTTAGACCTTGAAGAAGGGGACATACCCCGAAAGCTTGTCCTCAAAATTGTATGTTAGTGCAAATAAAAAAAGTATCACGGACAGTACTCAATTGTTTCTGTCGCAAATGCACTAATACGGCTACAATCACCTCAAGCAAATAGATTGAAAGATTTAATGCCCGAATGGATACATGAGGATCAGGTGGGTTTTGTTCAGGGGCGAGAGGGTAGAGATAATGGATTGAGATCACTGTTGCTTATCCAGAAAAGTAGAAAGGGAAGGTCGCCAGTGGTGGCTCTTTCAATGGATGCAGAGAAGGCATTTGATAGAGTCAATTGGGAATATATGATGGATACATTGGAGATCTTAGGAGTGGGTGATAGAATGAGAACTTGGATAGGAAAGTTATATAAGAACCCCTCTACAGAGCTATCGGAATCTTTTGAGATGAGAAACGGAACAAGACAGGGCTGCCCACTGTCCCCATTGTTATATGTTCTATCCTTGGAATCATTACTAGCAACAATAAGAAAAAATGTAGACATAAAAGGAATACGGGTGGGAAATATAAAACACAAGGTTGCCGCATTTGCAGATGATTTATTGTTTTATGTATCCTAGGATAACGCTCCCTAACTTAATGAGGGCTTTGAAGGAATATGTAGAGATGTCAAACTTAAAAATTAACCCGTCTAAAACAGAGATATTAAATATAAACCTTCCAAATAAAGAAAAAAAGGGGGATACAAGGGGAGTTTCCCTTTGTGTGGAGAGAGAAAATTTAAGTATTTAGGGGTAAAACTCACTTCGGCCTATAAAAACTTGTATCAAGCAAATTATATAGTAATGTTAAACAAAATTAGAGAGGAATTAAAGAGATTTGGGGGAGGAAATCGGTCCTGGTTGGGACGTATAAATTTGATAAAAATGGTTGTAGTTCCCAAAATTCTATATAAATTTCAAATGGTCCCTATTAAGCTTCCTGAGGTATATTTTAAGATACTGAAAAAGATGATGACAAGATTCATTTGGAGAAATAAAAAACCTAGAGTATCTTATGAAGTGATAACTAGAAATAAAGAGAATGGCGGATTGGGAGTCCCTGACTTTAAGAGATATTATAATGCAGTTATTTTGGATAGAATATTTGATTGGACATATAATGCAAAAGGGAAAAGTTGGGTCACAGTGGAAAATTCACTTAGTGGTAATGATTTAAGTAGGAGTATATGGGTGCGTACAGAGTATAGAGGATTCAAAGAAAGCACGAGTGTGTATACTTTAAATGTGTTAAGAGTGTGGGATAAAATGCACAGACAGTTAAAGTGGGAATTTAATTCATTACTGATGCCACTGAAAAATTCAGGGTTCTTCCCACCAGGTAGGGAGGAGGTTTCAGGAAAATGGATCACAAATGAGAGTGCCCAATTGAGAGATATAATGAAAGGAGTAGAACTAAGAACACTTAAAGATTTGAAAAAGGAAGAGGGAAAGATTTTCACTAGGATAGATGGTTGGAGATATAATCAATTAAAATGTTTTGTGGGGAAATTGCGTAAGCCTTTGAGAGCAAGTATAGATTGGAACTTGTTTGAGAAGTTGTTGGATCACGAGGTGATGGGAAACACGGTACGGCAAGGATATAAAATTCTCACTGAGTTAGATATAGGTGGAAAAAAACTAATGTATATAGAAAAATGGGAGAGATTTGGGTGTGGAGATAGATGAGGTTAAACAAAAAATAATATTTAGGTTGGTTCACGAGAATATAAGCTCACGAGCGGTGGAAATGAATTTTAAATGTTTGACAAGAGGATATATCACACCGAGTATAGAACATAAGATGAGTGGGGAGAAGTTACCTTTTTGTTGGCGGGGGTGTGGAGAGATAGGCACGTTTTATCACATATGGTGGGAATGTCCAAAGACATTATATTATGGAGAGAAGTGGTACACCAAAATTAGAAAGATTACGGAAATTGATATTAGTCTGGACCCTGGGACCTGCCTTTTACATAATACAGAAATAACAGTAAATAAATATAAAGAATCAGGAACATGGTATTTTCTAAATGCAGCCAAGGGATTGATTCCAAAATTTTGGCGTCAAGTAGAAGCTCCAAAAACAAGACTGGATAGTTAGAATGGACTATATTGTAAGATTAGAGAAACTGTTTTATACCCAGGAAGATGGTATGGGGATATATCAGGTGAAATGGAAAAAATGGGAAGAGTTTAGATCAAGGGTGAATGGACGAGAGTAAGGCCTCTCGTCCATTCACGGGAAAAGAAAGAAAGAAAGGGAAAGAAAAGAAGGAAAGCAATGGGAGGAAGGGAAGGATGGAAGGAAGGAAGGAGGGAGGAAGGAAGGAAAATGGGAAGGAAGGGGAGGGAGGGAAAGAAGTAAGGAAGGAAGGTGAGGGAAAGAAGGAAGTTAAAAAAAGGAAGGTAGGGTGGGAGGCAAGGAAGGGAAGGAAAGATGAAAGAAGAAAGGAAAGAAGTTATGAAGGAAGGAATGAAATAAGGAAGGATGGGGAGAAAGGAAAGGAAGAAGGGAATAAAGTTTTGATGGAACAAAGTTTTGAAGGAAGGAAAGAATGAAGAATGGAAGGAAAAAGGGATAGGGAAGAAGGGTGGGAGGGAAAGGAAGGAAGGCAAGGAAAGAAGCACAGAAGGAAGCAGAGGGAGGGAAGGAAGGATAAAAGGAAGAAAGGAAAGGGAGGGAGAAAGGAAGTAAAGATGGAATAAAGGACAGAAAATAAGGAAATCAAGGGGTATTTCTCTCATTCCTTGACAATCAATTCTCAGATCTTAGACCATCTCCACTGCATTTTCCCCTAGTTCGCCTCTCAGAAATCCTCCAAATCTTGCAAAATCATTCTTCTAATTCCTGCATTTTCACAAATAACCACTTTTCCAATTTCTGTGCCACTTATTTCTCAGCCCAGCCTTAGCCATCAGATTTCGTATCCCCTTCTTCTCCTGTACATCTGCCAGGGCTCTGTCCTCGGCAGAGGTGCCTAACACCTCTGGCACCCCTGTGAGTACCTTGCATGGCCGCAGAAGTTCATGTTGGTTCAAATTTGGCTCCAAACGGCCTTTATAAGGAAACCCTGCCCTACTTTCAAGTGCTGGTTGATCTCTGGCTTCCCAGTATCTTGTTCCTGTGCTATTGTGATCTGTGATGTCCTGATACCGACTCGGCTTGCTTCTTGGACCTGTCTTCTCTGCTTAACCCCTGATCTGACCTCGGCTTGCTTAACGGATATTCTATCTTGCTCCTCTGTGTATGACCTCGGCTATCCCATCTGACTACGTTTGCTCTGATTTCCATCAGGCACCACATGTCTGCAGATCCCATCTCAGTGCATCAGCTGTGCTCTTGGGTGGACCACCAACGAGCACTCCTACAGGTGACCTATGCCACTTTGGGCCTGACTCCTGCTGTCCCACTCTCAGGGGAGTCTGTATCTTTCCTGCAAGGGAAGCCCTCTCTCCATTGGCCTCTAACACCAGGTACATGATAACATCTTAGAGAAATCAGTTCTTCACTTCTTCCCTACCTCAGAATCATATCCATTTCTGAATCCTCAAAAACTCTGACTGGCCTAAACCCGATCTGAGGAATTGGGATATTTTTCTCATTCCTTGATTCTCAGTTCCTAGATCTTCATCTTTGCATATTCCCCTAAATATCTCAATTCAAGTTAGCGCCGGTCAGAGTTTTCAAGGATTCTGTAAAAAACATGATTCTGAGGTAGGAAGAACTGGAAAATGGATTTCTGACATGTGCAGGAAAAAAGGGAATATGAAATCTGATGGTGCAATAGCTGGGCTAATAAATAAATGGCACAGAAATTGGTAAAGTAGTGATGTGTGAAAATGCAGGAATTGGAAGAATTTTATATTACTACATGATTTACCTGTAATGAGAATGACCTCATCTACAAACCACTGTAAACAATGGGGAGCAAAAGAGATGAAGTCCAGCAAGTGGGTAATCACTGAGTAGCAGAAGACTAAAAATCTCCTGTGTAGTTTAAGCCTCAGAACAGCAACACCATGCCCCAAAATTCTGTATGATCTTCACTACTTCCTATCTCAGAAGCCTCATCAGTATCCTTTGTCTGACCAGGTGACCTCATAGTCAGGATATTTAAACACCATAGTTACAGGGTGTTCGGCCAGACCAAAACCCAAAGTGTAGCCGTAGATATGGATCTTCTTGCTACCGCTGGAATTGTCAAGGAATGTCAAGAAATGAGAGCAATATCCCAATTCCTCAGATCGTGTTTAAGCCAGTCAGGGTTTCGGAGGATTCAGGAAAGGACATTATTCTGAGATAGGAAGAAGTGAAGAACTGATCTCTCTGAGATATGCAGGAGAATAAAGGGATGTGAAATCTGATGGTGCAATAGCTGAGGCTGGGATGAGAAGAAAATGGCACAGAAATTGGAAAAGTAGTGATGTGTGAAAATGCAGGAACTGGAGTAATTGGAAGAATGATTTCGAAGGATTTGTGGTTCTCTGAGAGGCGAACTAGGGGAATATGCAAGGTCTAAGATCTGAGAATTGATTGTCAATTTGGGGTTCTCTGAGGGGTCATTTAGGGGAATATGCAAAGGAGAAGATCCAGGAACCGAGAATTGATTGTCAAGGAATAAGAGAAATATACCAATTCCTCAGATCGGGTTAGCGCCGGTCAAAGTGTTGGAGGATTCAGGAAAAAACTTGATTGTGAGGTAGGAAGAACTGGAAAAAGGATTTCTATGACATGTGCAGGATGTCTTGGAAATTCGCTTTGAACGAATTTCTCCTTACCGTGAGTACTCGCAGTTGGATGCGCAGAAATCCCCCATAAAGCTGTGCGAATCTCGCTTACCACGACTGCAGCTTAGCCCCAAGAATCCTGCGCCCCCAACTGGGTTAGCTCTGTTGAGATGTGGGAAATTGGAGCTCCGTTACACGACACTCTCAGGTTGCTGTTAGAATTCACATAGAGGAAGTTTTCATTCTCAGCCTCTGGTTTTATTACAAACACACACATGCCCCCCTCATGAATAAGGTCAATCCCCTCCCACAGAACAATGCAATGGGGAGTGCCTATACACAGGATGTACATACCGATTGGAGCATAGCCTTTCCTACTATCTACCACTGGTCCACCCCCCATGAGCCGTCTGAGGTCAGCAGACTTCCTCCCCTTCCCCCCATGAGCCCTCTATGGAGAGCATATTTCCTGTCCTAGCTCCTAGTGATATGTAACTTCTCTGTACAAGCATCCCCCAGGCTAAACACCAGTCTGTATCTGGATGGGCCCGATACGATCTTTATTAAAACACATCCATCCAGATACAGTTTCAGGTCGGTAATGGGTTGTAAGATATACATGAGCCTACACGCGGAGTTCACACCGCTTGGCGCCTTGCGTTATGATGTCCATGTGGTTCTATGCTGCTGATACGTGGATACAGGCCCACGGCCTACCACCGGCAGCATTAGCATCGAATGCCGTGGTGGTATACACGCCGGTCTATAAGCGCAGATCTGCCATCTCATCCATTACCGAGCTGAGTACTCAGAGCTTTAATTAAGTCACACGAGAGACATATGAATAACACTCATATGACACATTTAAAGTTCAACCAACAATACAAAATTTCCATGACAAGGAGAAATGAAAGGGGATAAGGGGAAATGAAATCTGATGGTGCAATAGCTGAGGCTGGGATGAGAAATAAATGGCACAGAAATTGGTAAAGTAGTGATGTGTAAAAATGCAAGAATTGGAAGAATGATTTTGCAGGATTTGGGGTTCTCTGAGAGGTGAACTAGGGGAATATGCAAAGGTGAAGGTCTAAGATCTGAGAATTGATTGTCAAGGAATGAGAGAAATATCCCAATTCCTCAGACCGAGTTTAGAGCCAGTTAGAGTTTTGGAAGATTCAGGCAAGGACATTTGTAGCACTCCACTGGTCAGACGTCCCCAGCGCACGGAATCTAAGCCCCAGGGTACGTGTTCACCATGGCCCCTGATGGTGGGGATGGACTTGAAGTACCCTGAGACCAGGTCGTGGCTACTGAGTACACCTGTCAGTGGTAGCAGTATTCGCCAGGGGCTCCCACAGGGAAGAGCCTGATATGAGGAGGTCGGGTATGAGGAGGGTCTGGGCAGGAGAAGGCAACAAGGTCAGGTACAATCCGGGTCAGTAACTCACTTAACACAGGTTCGCAGATAAAGGATACAAGGAAAGACCAGAAGGCACTAAATGACAGCTCAGGGCCGTTTAAATATCGCGCCCTGCGCTGTCATTGGTGCCAAGTGCGCGCCCGCGGCCTCTACTGCGTGGGCTCGAACGCCGCGGCCAGCCAGGACCTAGTGCCTGCGTCCCTGCACAGGGCGGCGCACTGAGCCTGCACCGGGATCAGCGCCGCGGCGATCCCCGACATTGCCCCCCCTACGGGGAACCTCAGGATGCCCACCCGATCTCTCCACCACGGGTGATCACGAAGAAACCCCCGGAGAAGTCTAGGTGCATTAACATTTTGCGCTGGTTCCCAGGAATTGTCTTCCGGGCCATAGTCCTTCCACTTAATTAGGAATTGGGTCTGGCCCCCCCTCCTTCGGCACTTCAGGATCGCTTCCACCTCAAATTCTTCTTGTTCTTCACAAGTTATGGCCTCCGGAGGTCTGGACTCTCGATCTGGAAATTAATATGGAACCACTGACTTTATCAAGGATATGTGGAATACCGGATGGATCTTGAATGTTTTAGGAAGGATAAGCTCATATGCCACCTCGTTGATCATTCGCTTCACACAAAAAGGCCCTACAAACTTTGGTCCTAATTTCTTCGATGGACATAGCATTTTCAAGTTCGTTGTTGCCAACCACACTTTATCCCCGGGCTGCAGCACCAGGTCCCCTCTTCGTCTTTTGTTAAACGCCTTCTTGTAGTCCTCCTGGGCCCGAGCGATAGCTTCCTGCAGTACTTTATTGTTGAAGGAGATGAAAGCTAGTGCGTCTTGTGTTGCCGGAACTGGGAATTCAGGAACCAAGTCAGGGAGAAAGACAGGGTGAAATCCGTAGTTTGAAAAAAACGGCGATTACCCTGTTGCAGAATGGTTTGTGTTGTTGTACGCAAACTCTGCCAAGGGTAAGAGTGGTAGCCAATTATCCTGTAGGAAGGATGTGTAGCAACGCAGGTATTGTTCCAGGGTCTGCTTGGTCCACTCGGTCTGTCCATTGGTCTGAGGGTGGAATGCAGAGGAGAGGGATAATTTGATATCCAAAGCCTTGCACAGTGCCCTCCAAAATTTAGATGTGAATTGGACCCCTCGATCCGAGACAATGTCCTCTGGGACTCCATATATGGAGACTATAGTCTTACAACTTCCTGGATAAAAATTTGGGCAGTCTCGGATGCTGACAGAGTCTTCTTCAATGGTAAAAAGTGAGCCATTTTTGACAATCGATCAATGACCACAAGGATCGCGGTGTGGTCTTGAGACGGTGGGAGCTCGACTATAAAGTCCATTGCGATCCTTTGCCAAGGTCGTTCAGGGATCGGCAAGGGCCGCAGCAGTCCCCAAGCCTTGTTCCTCGATGGCTTGTTCTTCTGAAAGATGGTTCAGGATTTTACATAGAGCTTGCAGTCCTTGGCCATGTTCGGCCACCAAAAAGTTGAAGAAGCTCCAGGATCTTTGCTGGGCCAAAGTGTCCAGCCATTGGATGGTCATGACACTGTCCCAAGACAAGGGTTCGAACCTCCTCAGGTACCATGATCAATCCTTCCTTTCATAGGAGTCCCCCCTTGTTCTGGAGGGATTCCCCAGCTGGGGTTGTCGTGTCCGTGGATGCATCCATTAGTTTGGACCGAAGGTTTGTCTGGAGTGCCAAGAAATTTCCTGAGGACAGAATAGTATCGGGTACCGGTTCTTCTTTGGAGTCCTTGAACATGCGTGATAGTGCATCGGGTTTCGTATTTTTGGACCCAGGTCTGTACTCACTATGGAATGTGAATCTGGAGAAAAACAGTGCCCATCTTGCCTGCCGCGGGCGTAACCGTTTGGCAGTCCTCAGGTACTCGAGATTTTTATGATCAGTGAAGATCAAGATGGGGTGTGAGGCTCCTTCCAGCAAGTATCTCCATTCTTCCAGTGCAGTTTTGATGGCTAACAACTCCCGATCACCGATATCGTAGTTCTTCTCGGCTGGGGTAAGCTTCCTCGAGAAGAACGCTATGGGGTGGAGTAATTCTTTGTTGCCTTTTTGCTGGGACAGGATGGAACCCACCGCATTCTCAGATGTATCTACAGGGGCAGGGGCAGGGAAGCGTCTGGATGGCCCAAAATGGGTGCCGTGGTAAATAGATTTTTCAAGGCCTCAAAGGCTTCCTGAGCCTCCGGCGTCCATCTGAAGCAGGTTCCTAGTTTGGTTAGCTGAGTTATGGGGGAGACCAGACCCGAGAAGTTCCTAATGAATTTTCGATAAAAATTTGCAAAGCCAATAAAACGCTGGATGCCCTTTTTGTCCGTGGGCACAGGCCAATCCAAAATTGCAGAGACCTTCTGAGGGTCCATCGCGACTCCCGTGGTGGAGATAATCAGACCCAGAAATGTAATGCTAGACTGCTCGAAACTGCACTTATCTGCTTTGGCGTATAACCCATGCTGGCGCAACCGCCCCAAGACCTTTGCCACAGAATTGTGATCCTTCAGAGAGGATGAGAAGATCAGTATATCGTCTAGGTAAACAATTACAAAAATGTCAAGGTAATCCCGGAAAATGTCGTTTACAACATGTTGGAATGTGGCTGGGGCATTGCACAGCCCAAATGGCATAACCAGATATTCGAAATGCCCAAACCGGGTACGGAATACTGTCTTCCACTCATCCCCTTCCCTTATGCGAACCAAGTTGTAGGCCCCCCTGAGATCAAGTTTAGTAAATATGGCCGCAGCCTTCAGGCTCTGAAATAATTCTGGTACCAATGGCAATGGGTAACGATTTTTAGTCGTGACTCTGTTCAGTTCATGATAGTCAATGCAGGGTAGAAGAGATTTGTCTTTTTTCTCCACAAAGTAGAGCCCCGCCCCTGCTGGTGAAGTGGAGGGATGGGTGAACCCCTTCTGGAGACTGTCCTCTATATATTCCTTCAGGGCCCCCAATTCCAGTTCAGACAGGGGAAAAATCCGCCCAAAAGGGATCTCAGAGCCGGGCAACAGATCAATCGGACAGTCATACGGGCGGTGGGGGGGCAAGGTATCTGCCCCCCGCTTACTGAATACATCTAAGAAATCATGGTATGCTGCATGGTAACCTGTTTCAGATTGGAGTCCCCCTCAGAGCACAGGAGGATCTGGGGGGAAGTGTGACAGTGTTCCCGACAATATGGGGAAGGGAACAGGATAGACCCGGTTTCCCAGTCAATTTGGGGGTTATGGGCCCGCAACCAAGGGAGCCCCAAAATGACTGGAAAAAGAGGTGACGCAATGGCATCTAGGCGGAGGAATACCTGATGCTGGTTAGCAATGGTAGTGGCGATGGGGGGAGTTTCCTGATTAACCACTCCTGATTTTATCTGGGAGCCATCTGCCAGAAATATGTTAAAGCTCCGTTTTCTGGGCTGAGGGGGAATCGTCTGCTGATGAGCAAAATCTAGATCCAGGAAACAGCTGCATGCCCCCGAATCAACTATGGCTGTCACCTCCACGGTCCTTTCTGGAAGCTGAAAGGAGAGGGGCACAACTAATTATTGGGAAGGACTGACATTGCCAATAGCCAGGGAAGAAAAAGAGGTACACTTATTCATTTTCTGAGGGCAAGATCGTATCATATGACCGGCTTCACCACAGTAGAGGCAGAGGTTCAGAGAGCGTCTCCGCTGGCGTTCTTCTGGCGATAATTTAGGCTGAGCCAGGCCTAGTTGCATTAGTTCCTGCGCGTCTCCTGGAGGTGAGTTCTCGATATTTGATCTGGTTAGTTGGCTGGGGCCTGGAATTGGACCCCATGCATTTCCGTGACCCTGACCGGATCTCTCAAACCTGCGTTCCCGCAGTCTACGGTCTATTTGAATCGTCAGGGCTATTAGGTCTTCTAGTGACTCGTTCCTGCGTGTGTCCCCCATCCAACGCCTAAATTCCGAGGCGTATTCTTCTGCCGCCCGGCGGCCCTGTCGGTGCGTGTATAACGTTGCTTTAGCAGAGGCTGCATGCTGTGGATCATCATAAAGGATGGCCATAGCTTCAAAAAAATCACTGACCGTTCGCAGGTGAGGGTCATGGTTTGCCCTTAACCAATGGGCTCAATCTTGGGGTTCACCCTGCAATAGTGAAATTATAAATCCCACTTTCACTGAATCCATTAGGAAGGTGCGGGGTTGCAATTCAAAAAACAGGAGGCAGGAATCCCGAAAAGACCTGAAGCGCGTGCGGTACCCGTGAAAACGTTAACTCGGGGTTCTACCATAGCTGGCCCAAGAGCTTCTCCAACCGGGGGAGCTGAAACAGGGGCCTATGGGGCAGGGTCAGATATGGAGCAGGTCTGGAAACGGTTTTCCAGCTGCATACAAATGTCCTGGAGGGCCGCGACGGCCTGCGCCAAGGTTGACAGATGCCTGCAAATGTCTTCCAGCGGAGAGGGCCCTCCTCTAGGCTCAGTCATGGCCTTCTGGTACTGTAAGGGACCACCAGGCGGTACCACTAGCACTCCACTGGTCAGACGTCCCCAGCGCACGGAATCTAAGCCCCAGGGTACGTGTTCACCAGGGCCCCTGATGGTGGGGATGGACCAGGTCGTGGCTACTGAGTACACCTGTCAGTGGTAGCTGTATTTACCAGGGGCTCCCCAAGGTTGGGATGGATGGCTGAGCAAGTGCAAGGTCAAACAGGCCGGGTCGGTAACTGTGGGGACGGAGCGGTACAAAGCAGCGGGCAGAGAGTACACACGCCAGGTCAGCAACAGAAGGTCAGATCTAAACGGGGGGCATCCAGGACAGAGGTCAGGCAAAGCAAGGGTCTGGGCAGGAGAAGGCAACAAGGTCAGGTACAATCCAGGTCAGTAACTCACTTAACACAGGTTCGCAGATACAGGATACAAGGAAAGACCAGAAGGCACTAAATGACAGCTCTGTTATTGGTGCCAAGCGCGCGCCCGTGGCCTCTACTGCACATGCGCGGGCTCCAACGCCGCGGCCGGCCAGGACCTAGTGCCCGCCTGTGCTGGGACCAGAGCCGCGGCGATCCCCGACATTATTATTCTAAGGTAGGAAGAACTGGGAAAAGGATTTCTATGACATGTGCAGGAGAATAAGGGGATATGAAATCTGATGGTGCAATAGCTGAGGCTGGGATGAGAAATAAATGGCACAATAATTGGAAAAGCGTTCATGTATGAAAATGCAGGAATTGGAGTAATAGGAACAATGATTTTGCAGGATTTGGGGTTCTCTAAGAGGTCATTTAGGGGAATATGCAAAGGAGAAAATCCAGGAACTAAGAATTGATTGTCAAGGAACGAGAGAAATAACCCAATTCCACAGATCCAGGGAGTGGGAGGTTCAGATGATCCAAGACCTAAGCCCTGGTAACTGCACCTCCTGGAAAGAGGTCCAGACCCTTTATGAATCAGTGCTTACTCAAGAAGCTGATAAATAGTGATATTTTTTTAAACAAAAATATTTTGAGGAGGGGGAAAGTACGGGGCACCTTCTTGCTCTCGTGGCAAAGTCACAACAAGGGGTGTCGACTATACAAGATTGAGGATGCTGCTTTGCACGAGTCATGTGGAAATCCTGAGTGTCTGTCATCACATTTTTACGATGAGATATTTATGCTTCTAAAACTGTAGCCACCCAATCAGTTTCAAGACACCTGCTCTTTTCCTGTTTTATCAGAGACTGACCATAAAGAAGTGGAGATGCCAATTACTCAACAGGAGCTGTCTGAAGCTTTTGGCAGGATTACAATTCAAAATTTATAATAGATACGGTGAACAACTCCTCCTGGCATTGTTCAATGCCCTGAATGCCGCCAAGGATGGAAATGGTTTGCCCCCCTCCACGAATGAAGCTGTTATTATAGCACTACTGAAGCCTGGAAAATATTGATTAAAACCTGACTCCTATAGACCTATTTCCCTTCTGAATACGGACACTAAATTGTTGGCCCAGGTTCTAGCTACTAGACTGGCGCGGATTATTGGTAATATTGTACATCTTTATCCAGATCCAGGATCTTTATCAGTCGGGGTGTATTCCTTCTAGAGTGATGGCTAATAATATTTACAGATTTTTTGAATTTACAAATTTTGGTGGACAATCCTGGGGGATAGAGCAATTTTATCTTTGTCAAGGCATTTGATAGTGTGGAATGGCCTTATCTATGGTAAGTATTGTCTAGATTTGGCTTTGGTTCCAAGTTCATTAGTTGGGTGCATTTTCTTTATGCGGACCCTAGTGCCCGAATCCGGGTTAACGGGGATTTGTCAGATTAATTCAGGCTGCAGAGGGGACGAGGCAGGGCTGCCTTCTCTCGCCCCTTTTGTTCGCTTTGGTGTTAGAACTTTTGGCGACTTTGGTGCTATATTCTCGGGACATTGTTGGTTTTACAAGCGGTGTTCTCTCGGAAAAGATATGCCTTCATGCGAATGACACACTGTTATAGTTGGGCAGATGCTGTTATGTCCCTTCCGCTCTGTGCACAACACATTCAAGTAGTGTCTACATTTAAGTATTTGACAATTTCTCTTAATCTTTTTCCTCTACTCCAGCAGCAAAAATTGAAGTGTAACAGTTGGTGCAAAATCCCACTGTCGGTGGTGGGTCAATTTAGATAAAATGATTTGGGCCTCGCAACTTCTCTATATCTTTCATAATTCTCCCATATGGATTCCTAAGAAATAGTTTAAAGTTTAGGAGTCTTATTTGGAAAAACAGCGTTGAAAATAAAATTGTCATTATTGTAATATGCCAAAGAAGTCGGCAGACTTTATTTTCTGGTGACCCAACTGCAACAACTGGTTGGCTGGGATTCGCCTGATAATACTGATTCCATTATAAGTTTGATTTCCCTTCCTGATTCCACCATTTCGGCTCTTTCTCATCTTGAGATGGCTCTACCGGTCCTTCCATCCACTGCTCCAACCATGGACCTCTTAAGGTGTTGTCTGGAGTACGATAAAAGCATCCTTTCATATTACCGGCTTTCTTTCCTGTACTCCCTTGTGGAACAATTTGCAATATATAGAACTGACTAAACTGGAGGGCTTTCACAACTGTAGGGATTGAGGCCTGAATATCATACCTCAGCTGTATTTGGGGGTAAACCTAAAGTCCTAAAGTCCTTTTCACAACTGCAAATAGAATTTACATTTACAAGCATTTTTATCAATATCTTCAGCTACGCCGTGCAACTAAGAAAGGCATAATTTCTCGTGTATACTCTCAGCTGTTGTCCACAGTACAGGATCAAGCTAGTCTCCGGGGTAGGGTGCAGTGGTCCTGGGATGTTGGAGAGTTTGCTGGGGATGTCTGGGATCTGGATCTGGATCTGGTGATTTCTCTTTCTCCCTCTCATAAACTGTCTCAATTGTTTATTCTCCATCGAGCGTAAAGGACTCCTGTGCAACTGTACCAGTGGGGCAGGTGTGCTTCACCTGATTGTCCGAGGTGTAGGATTCAACAGGGCAATTTCATTCATATGCTCTGGCACTGAACAAAGTTACATAGAATGAGGTTCTCCAGTTTATTTCTCTAGCATCGCAATATACTGTTCCCCAGGATCCCTTGCAGTGTCTGCTGGGGGCACTGGACCAAGAACTGTTCCAACCAGGAGTGTAGATCATGGTATTTAAACTTTTATATTTGGCTAGGAAGCTGATAGCAAGGTACTGGTTATCGCCGGCTTCGCCGACTAGTAAGCAATGGATAGATTATGTTAATTAGTTACTCCCGTGAGAAAAACACATGTACCAACATCGCAATGCTTCTCGTAAGTTCCAGCAGGTATGGCAGGGTTAGCTGGGCTTTCCCCTCCTCAATTGATAACGAACCGACTTTTGCAGGTTTGCCATTTTATATCGTGTGTGGCTCCACTCTTCCCCTTTTTTTTATATATTGTTTGAAGGTATGTTTTGGGCTTTGTTCCTTTCCCCCATTTACGTTTACATCTGGACCGAAAGGAACATAAGGTAGAAAAGAAAAAGTAAGGTGCTGGGGTTTATGATGGCAAACTTTCCAGAGGTCCAGTGGGCCAGATTGCATTAGAAAACGTTACAAAATTTCTTCCGAGGTGAGATCTCAGGTGTGACAAAACATGTAGGACATAGTTTGCTGCGATGTCATCACGCAATTGGAAATCCGCAAAAGCCATTTTGAGGTTATCGGCAAAATTTGTTTACAAGTGTTTACAATTTTTAAACGTGTGTTCTACTTTTTATTTAATAGATATAATTTTATTGGTATACACTATGTGGAGCTCTCTTTTATCCATGATATGTTAACACTGGGATGGATGGATGCATGATTGAGGAGTTTCTCAAGTGCCTTCTTTGATGGTTATGGTATCCTTTGCTTTCTGATGACCTCATCTAAGAAGACCATTATGATGCTATGTGACCAAGGCACATTTTGACCTCTCTTTAATCAGAAGGTTGTATAGATCTAGTAAGCCTTGCATGGTGTTACCTGGTGGAGGCTTTTTCAACTTTCTATGAGATACCCTTATCTCTCACCATCTCACTCGCTTTCTCCATCTCGCTCAATCCCCATCTCACTCACCCCCATATCTCACTCTCTCATCCTCTTTCGCTCTCTCCCTCCCTTATCTCGCTTGCTCATCTCTCTTGGTCTCATCTCACTCAATTTCTCCATTTCACTCATTCTCTCCATCTCTCTCTCTCACACTCTTGATCTCTTCATCTCTCTCTCAAGCTCTCCATCTCTCTCACACATGCTTTCTCACTCTCCATCTCTTGCGCTTTCCATCCCTCTTGCTCTCCATCTCTCTCTCTCTCTCTCTCTCTCGCTCCATCTCTCTTTCTTTCTATCTCTATTTTTTTATCTTGCGCTCTCCATCTCTTTCACGATCTCCATCTCTTTCTCTCACACTCTCCATCTCACTCGCTCATGCGAGCAAGATCGGGAATGTGCACATGAGCGTGATTGAGAGCGAGCAAGAATCTCTCTCTCCATTTCTCTCTTGCTCTCTTTCCATTGCTCTCTCTTTCCATCTCTCTCTCTCTCGGTCTCTTTCCATCTCTCGCTCTTTCTTTCCATCTCTATCACTCTCTCTTGTCCTCTTTCTCGCTCACTCTCCATTTCGCTCGCGCGTGCTCATACGTGTTGTTTTGTGCACTTTATCTCTCTTGTTCTCTCCATCTCTCTTGAGCTCTCCATCTCTCTTGAGCTCTTCATTGCTTGCGCTCTCCATCTTAGGCGCTTGCACTCTCCATCTCACTCGAACTCAATCCATATCTCAAGTGCAATAGAACAAGCAAGAGAGAGAGCACACATGTTCTCTTTCACTCGTGCGAGCTCACTCTCTCATGCTCTCATGCTCTCGCGCGCTCTATCTCATTTGCTCTCTCTATCTCTCTCACCAGCTCTCTCTCTTGCTCTCCATTTCTCTCTAGCTCACTCTCCATCTCTCTCTTTTTCCGTCTCTCTATTTTTCAATCTCTCTTGTGCTCTCCATCTCTCGTGCGCACTCTCCATCTCTCTCTTATGCTTGCCATCTTGCTCGCGCTCTCCATCTCTCTCTCCCTCTCTCACTCTTCATCTCTCGCTTTCTTTCCATCTCTCTCACTCTCTCTTTCTCTCGCACACTCTCCAATTTGCACGTTCTCTCTCTCGTATGCGTTGTTTCATGAGCTTTATCTCTCTCACTCTCTCCATCTCTCTATCTCGCTCTCCATCTCAGGTGCTTGCATTCTCCATCTCTCTCACTCTCTCCATCTCTTTATCTCGCTCTCCATCTCAGGCGCTTGCATTCTCCATCTCTTTCACTCACACTCTCCATCTCTCACGCTCACACTCTCCATCTCTTGCGTACAATAGAAAGAGCGAGAAAGAGAGCACACTCTCTCGTGCTCTCCACACGCACTTTATGTTTTTCATGCGCTCTCTCTCTCTCATGTGCTCTCTCCATCTCTCTCTTGGTCTCTTCAGCTCTCACTCCTGCTTTCCATCTCTCTGTCTCACTCGCCATATCTCTCTCACTTTCCATTTCTCTCTTGCTTGCTCTCTATTTCTCTCTCTCACTAGCTCTCCATTTCTCTCTAGCTCGCTCTCCATCTCTCTCTCTTTCCATCTCTTTCTCTATTTTTCTCTCGCTAGCACTCTCCATCTCTCTCGTTTGCACTCTCCATCTTGCTCGCATGCGGGATTGAGAGCACGCAAGAAAGAGCACACGCTCTATTGCTTGTGTGTGCTCTCTCCCTCTCTCCCTCTGTCCATCTCACTCATGCTCTCCATCGCTCTCTCGCTCTCCATTTCTCTCACTCTCCATCTCTATCTTCATCTTTCTCTTTTGCTCTCTCTTTGGAAAACAAAGAAAGAACGCAAAAATGTATCTTTTCTTTTCCTTTTTATATTTCAAAACCTTTTGAGAGAAAATGAGATCTGCAAAATACTCACCATGCCTCTTTAAATTCTTTGGTTTGTCTATGTTTCAAAAGGGGGGTGAGGGGGTTAGGGTTGGTGCTATCCTGGCATTTCAGGGCCTCCAAAACTGTGATAGGTAGTCAGGAAGTGTAATGAGGAAGTTATGCACCTTCAGGCTTTCAATGTGCAAATAAAACAATAGAAATCTCCTGTGCTACTAAAAATTGAACTAATAATTATGGGGAGGGAACTGCTAGCACCCAACCATATACCAAATGGATAATGTGCAAAATCTAAAGTGAATTGGTGCAGCGTTACCCATTGGGGTATACGACTCCCTTACTGGCTTATCCCAAAACACAGATAATTAAAACAATACAGTTGCAAGAAAAAGTATGTGAACCCCTTGGGATTACATGGAGTTTTGCATGAATTGGGCAGAAAATGTGCTCTGAACGTCATCTAAGTCACAACAATAGAAGAACTCAGTCTGCTGAACATAATACTACACAAACAGATGTTGCCATGGTTTAACCTCTTGAGCCCCAGAGGATTTACCCCCCTTAATGACCAGGCTTTTTTTGCTGTTTGGCGCTGCACTAATTCAAATGATAATTGCGCGGTCATGCAATGCTGTACCCAAACAAAATTTACGTCCTTTTTTCACACAAATAGAGCTTTCTTTTGGTGGTCTTTGATCACCTGTGCGCTTTTTATTTTTTGCGCTATAAACAAAAAAACCACGAAAATTTTGAAAAAAAACAATATTTTCTACTTTCAGCTATAAAAAATATATCGTAAACTCAAAGTTAGTCATAAATTTAAGCCAAAATGTATTCTGCTACGTTTTTGGTAAAAAAAATCCCAATAAGTGTATATTGATTGCTTTGTGTGAAAGTTATAGCGTCTACAAACTATCGTATAGATGCTGTAATCTATGCCTTTTTTTGCTATACAGCGCTGCACTAATTCAAATGATAATTGCACGGTCATGCAATGCTGTACCCAAACGAAATTTACGTCCTTTTTTTCACACAAATAGAGCTTTCTTTTGGTGGTATTTGATCACCTGTGCGCTTTTTATTTTTTTGCGCTATAAACAAAAAAAACACAAAAATTTTGAAAAAAAACAATATTTTCTACTTTCAGCTATAAAAAATATATCTAAAAAAACAAAACCTCAGCGCTCAGGACTTCCTATTTACCATACAAAACCCCGTGAGATGCTGCTGTGCACAGGTACAAAAGACCAAAAACTTTTAACAATGAAAACCAGCGCAAACCCACATGATCAATTACATTCCTCAGTGTAAAAAAACATTAATGTGCTAATAAAATTATATATAATAAATTATATATAAATTATGTTGATACAAAAATATATATATAAAATTATGAGTCCAGTGAAAAAAACAAAGTGACAAAAAATCAGAAAAAACCCCAGAGAGTATATATATTTTCCATTTGATTCTTCCGTGTTACGGATCCCTTCACCATCCACCAGTGCAGAAATCAACATTAACCGCACTCACCAGATTTACCTAGACATGAGAGGAAACAGCACTTGGAGGTCTCAGAGAAAGTAAAGGGGGTCCAGGAGCCCTTAACAATCCTGAAAGGCGTGTGACTCACCATTATCTGGTGAGTGCGGTTAATGTTGATTTCTGCACTGGTGGATGGTGAAGGGATCCGTAACACGGAAGAATCAAATGGAAAATATATTATAAATTAATTTGATTAATTTTGTCACGGGACTTTAATTATATATATATATATATACTCTCTGGGGTTTTTTCTGATTTTTTGTCACTTTGTTTTTTTCACTGGACTCATAATTTTATATATATATTTTTGTATCAACATAATTTATATATAATTTATTATATATAATTTTATTAGCACATTAATGTTTTTTTACACTGAGGAATGTAATTGATCATGTGGGTTTGCGCTGGTTTTCATTGATAAAAAATATATCGTAAACTCAAAGTTAGTCATAAATTTAAGCCAAAATGTATTCTGCTACATGTTTTTGGTAAAAAAAATCCCAATAAGTGTATATTGATTGCTTTGTGTGAAAGTTATAGCGTCTACAAACTATGGTATAGATCAGTGATGGCGAACCCGTGGCACGCGTGCCACAGCCGGCACGCCGAGCCTTATCTGTGGGCACGCCAGGAGAATACCGTATTTTTTGCTCCATAAGACGCACTTTTTTTCCCCCAAAAAAGGGGGGAAAATGTCAGTGCGTCTTATGGAGCGAATATAGAGCGGCCGGTCCGGTATTTCCACCGCCGCAGTGTCAGAATACCGGGCCGGCCGCTCAGCTCTGCAGTGGGACCTTACCTGTCCCTCTATCCAGCGGCGCGCTGTCTTCCCGGCTTCTGTAGTGTGCGTGACAGCCGGGTCCCAAGTGCGCATGCGCAAGAAGCAGTGCTCTTTGTGAATGGTAAGGCGGGACCTGGGACACATGACAGATCCCAGAAGCCGCCGGACCAATCACAAAGCGCAGCGCTTCTCGCGCATGCGCACTGGGCATCCGGATGCCCGACGAGCGCCCACACTACAGAAGCCGGGAAGACAGCGCGCGGCTGGATAAAAGAACAGGTAAGATTAAAAAAAAACTGTCAAATTCAGGTACCCGCTCCCCCTCCCTCCCCAAAGGTCAGCAATCATCTGTACTGTCCGCAGTCTCTGGTCATCTCCTGTACTGTCCGCAGTCTCTGGTCATCCCTGTACTGTGGACACAGTCTCTGGTCATCCCTGTACTGTCCGCAGTCTCTGGTCATCCCCTGTACTGTCCCCAGTCTCTGGTCATCTCCTGTACCGTGTCCCCAGTCTCTGGTCATCTCCTGTACCGTGTCCCCAGTCTCTGGTCATCCCTGTACCGTGTCCGCAGTCTCTGGTCATCCCTGTACCGTGTCCGCAGTCTCTGGTCATCCCTGTACCGTGTCCGCAGTCTCTGGTCATCCCTGTACCGTGTCCGCAGTCTCTGGTCATCCCTGTACTGTCCGCAGTCTCTGGTCATCCCTGTACTGTCCGCAGTTTCTGGTCATCCCTGTACTCTTAATTAGTTTGCACTACTGTACGAGTTGTTTTTTCTAAACCAAAAGCTTGATATTCAGGTTTCATTGCAGTGTTGGCACTTTGAAAGAAATAAGTTGGTTTTGGGTTGCAGTTTGGGCACTCGGGCTCAAAAAGGTTCGCCATCACTGGTATAGATACTGTAATTTATGCCTTTCTTTGCTATACAGCGCTGCACTAACTCAAATGATAATTGCGCGGTCATGCAATGCTGCATCCAAACGAAAATTACGTCCTTTTTTTCACACAAATAGAGCTTTCTTTTGGTGGTATTTGATCACCTGTGCGCTTTTTATTTTTTGCGCTATAAACAAAAAAACCACAAAAATTTTGAAAAAAAACAATATTTTCTACTTTCAGCTATAAAAAATATATCGTAAACTCAAAGTTAGTCATAAATTTAAGCCAAAATGTATTCTGCTACATGTTTTTGGTAAAAAAAATCCCGTGCATTAGCAGACAAAGTACGAGTTGTTTTTTCTAAACCAAAAGCTTGATATTCAGGTTTCATTGCAGTGTTGGCACTTTGAAAGAAATAAGTTGGTTTTGGGTTGCAGTTTGGGCACTCGGGCTCAAAAAGGTTCGCCATCACTGGTATAGATACTGTAATTTATGCCTTTCTTTGCTATACAGCGCTGCACTAACTCAAATGATAATTGCGCGGTCATGCAATGCTGCATCCAAACGAAAATTACGTCCTTTTTTTCACACAAATAGAGCTTTCTTTTGGTGGTATTTGATCACCTGTGCGCTTTTTATTTTTTGCGCTATAAACAAAAAAACCACAAAAATTTTGAAAAAAAACAATATTTTCTACTTTCAGCTATAAAAAATATATCGTAAACTCAAAGTTAGTCATAAATTTAAGCCAAAATGTATTCTGCTACATGTTTTTGGTAAAAAAAATCCCGTGCATTAGCAGACAAACTGGCGCTAATCTAGGAGGGGCGCTAACACTATCGGAAGTCACCAGTGACACTAATACAGTGATCAGTAAAAATCTGTTCACTTGTCAAGGTCCTACCTTTTTCCTGTGGTTATGTTGCTTCATGTGCTGGTGTCCATCTTGGATTCTGCTGTGCATGATGGGAGCCCTTTTATGCCTTCAGGTTTCTGTGGTCCATCCTCCAGAGGGGTGTGGCTGATGACATATAAGCCTGTGGCCCGCACATGCTCTTTGCACTTGTGTCTTGTGTCTTTGTGTTGCTATTACTCTGTTCTGACTCTCGTGACTCTCCTGGTATCTGATTCGGCTTGTCTTGACTATTCTTTGTATTCTCCTTTGATCTGACCCTCTGTTGCTGAACCCGGCTCGTGACCTGTGATTCTCGTCTGCTGTCCTGTACTGTTCTGTCCTGTTGTTGTTGACCCCGGCTTGTCTGACTACTCTTTTGTCTCTTCCACCAGCTACACGCCATTGGCGGCGGCCATTACCGCAGCTGAGGTGTCTCGGGGGCCGCGACCTGGTTCCTGGCTGCGTCAAGTCCATCCCCACCATCAGGGGCCCTGGTGAAGGGCAGCCTGGGACTTAGACTCCGCGCCCTGAGGGACTTTGGTCTGTGGGTGGTGGTTGTCGTCAGCCAGTGCGTTACATTGTTAGGCCTGCCTGTCCGTTCCTCAGCTCCTGCCCTGACATTACACAAGTGCCATGAACCCTGACGGTGCAGGCACGCCTTCGCTCCCAATGCTAGTCGCCAGACTCGATCAACAGGATCACCTGTTGGATCAGTTCGCTCAGGCGTTGCAAACTCTGCTTGCACGCACCGTGCACCTTACTCCTGGTGTTATTAGGCCGGTTGTCGCTCCGGTGGTCGCTTCCGATGCCGTTCCGCTTGCTGTGCCTACCGCCGCGGCTGATGCGGCACCCGCGGTGTCCAGAGGTATGACCGGTTCAGCCCCTCTTCCACAGCGCTTTGGGGGTGAGCCGAGTCAGTGTCGTGGGTTCCTCAACCAGGTGGGTATTTATTTTGAATTAATACCCCACGCCTTTCCGTCTGAGAGGTCAAAGGTGGGGTTCCTCATCTCACTACTCTCAGACAAGGCCTTGGCCTGGGCAAATCCCTTATGGGAGAGGAACGACCCGGTGATTCAAGATTTTTCTGGTTTTGTCGATGCCTTCCGTAGGGTATTCGACGTACCGGCTCGTTCCGCCTCGGCGGCCAAGCTGCTCATGACCATGCATCAGGGTTCACGGACCGTGGCCGAGTACGCTATAGAGTTTCGTACCCTGGCGGCAGAGGTCGGTTGGAACAATGAGGCTCTGGTGGCTGCGTTTTCCCATGGTCTTTCTGACTCATTGAAGGACGAGATTGCAGCTAAGGAACTGCCTGTGGTGTTGGAGGAGCTCATCTCTTTCCTGATCCTGATTGACACCAGGCTCAGGGAGAGGCCTTCACTCAAGGAACGCCTACGGAGGCCTTCCAATCGACTGGCACCTGCGTTTTCTGTCCCACCCGTTCCTCCCTCTCCTCCCACGCCTCCTGGGGATGGCTTGTCTGGTGGGGAACCCATGCAGCTGGGGTTTGCTCGCCTTTCCGAGGGGGAGCGGGCCGCTCGGCGTCGGGAGGGTCGCTGCCTGTACTGTGGCCTCGGTGGGCACTTTCGGCAGTCTTGTCCGGTCCGTCCGGGAAACGCTCGCACCTGAGATCATGTCGGGGACAGATCTTGGGTGGAGTTTCCTCGTCCCCGGCGTCCCGCAAGGATAAGCCACTGATCACCGTGGTCCTTTCTTGGACAGGGGGCTCGGTGACGGCCCAGGCGTTGGTAGACTCTGGGGCCGGTGGGTTGTTCTTGGACAGCTCGTTTGCTGCGCAGCACTCCATTCCCCTGCAGGCTCGTGCTGCCCCATTGGTTCTTGAAGCAATAGATGGCAGGCCCCTGCAGCCGCCGCAGGTTACCCACGAGACCCTGCCAATAGAGGTAGCCATTGGGGCTGTTCACAGGGAGTTGGCCTGTTTTCAGGTGATTTCTTCCCCACACTATTCGGTGGTTTTGGGGTATCCCTGGCTCCAGAGGCACAATCCAACCTTCAATTGGCAAACAGCCGAGATTCTCTCATGGTCTCCACAGTGTGGGGCCGGGTGCATCCGGGGGCCGGTTAAGGTATTGTGTGCCTCCTCGGACTCTGCGTTGCCCACCGACTATGGGGAATACCGGGACGTGTTCGATAAGGTACGCGCTGGTACCTTACCACCGCATCGTCCTTACGACTGCGCCATATCCCTGCAACCCGGGGCCACTCCTCCACGTGGCAGGGTGTACCCTCTCTCGGTTGCGGAGAATAAGGCCATGGAGGAGTACGTGGTGGATGCGCTTTCCCGGGGGCACATTCGTAAGTCTACTTCCCCAGCAGGAGCAGGGTTTTTTTTCGTAAAGAAGAAAGGTGGGGAATTGAGGCCCTGCATCGATTATAGGGTTCTCAATCGGATTACCATTAAAAATGCATATCCAATTCCTTTGATTTCTGAGTTATTCGACCACCTTAAGGGAGCAACGGTCTTTACCAAACTCGACCTTAGGGCGGCGTACAACCTCGTACGGATCAGACAGGGGGATGAGTGGAAGACCGCGTTTAACACTAGAACTGGGCACTACGAATACCTGGTGATGCCCTTTGGATTGTGTAACGCGCCCGCGGTCTTTCAGGAATTCATAAACGATGTCCTTCGTGATTTGTTGCAGCAATGCGTAGTGGTTTACCTGGATGACATCTTGGTTTACTCTACCTCCATGGAGTCCCATGTCCAGGATGTTAAGCAGGTGCTGCAACGATTGCGTGAGAACGGACTCTTTTGTAAACTCGAGAAGTGCGAGTTCCATCGATCCCAGGTTGCCTTTTTGGGCTACATAATTTCCGCGGAGGGATTTTCCATGGACCCTCAGAAGGTTGCGGCAGTTCTGCAGTGGCCTCGTCCCAATGGTCTTCGGCCCATTCAGCGCTTTCTGGGTTTTGCCAACTACTATCGGAAGTTCATCAGGAACTTCTCCACATTGGCAAAGCCTCTCTCTGACCTAACCAAGAAGGGGAGTAACCCTCACGAGTGGCCATCCGAGGCCATCAGAGCTTTCGAGGCTCTGAAAGCTGCCTTTGCTTCGGCTCCGATTCTTTCGCATCCCAATCCTGGGTTGCCCTTCGTCCTCGAAGTTGATGCTTCCGAGACGGGAGTAGGGGCTCTCCTGTCTCAGCGTCGGTCGCCCGATGGACCCCTACTTCCCTGCGGGTTCTACTCCAGGAAGCTTTCCTCGGCTGAGTGCAACTACCAGATTGGAGATCGGGAGTTGTTGGTCATCATTCTGGCTCTCAAGGAATGGAGGCACCTGCTCGAGGGTTCCGCGGTTCCGGTCCTCATTCTTACCGATCACAAGAACCTGACTTATCTTTCGGAGGCCAAGAGATTGACACCCCGCCAGGCCAGATGGGCTCTGTTCTTGTCACGCTTCAACTATGTGGTTTCATATTTGCCTGGTTCCAAGAATGTCAGGGCTGATGCGTTATCACGGCAATACTCTGAGTTGTCCAGGGAGGACTCTGAGCCAATCTCACTTATACCTCCAGATCAGATCCTGGCTGCCATTCGCACCAGTCTGACTTCTCCCCTTGGGGAGCAGATTTTGGCGGCTCAAACTGATGCTCCTCCCGGGAGGCCGGAGGGTAGATGTTTCGTACCCGAGGGATTGCGCACCCGCCTGCTGCGTACCTACCATAACGCCAAAACTGCCGGGCATCCAGGGAAGAACCAGCTGTGTTGGGTCGTCTCTCGCTTATTCTGGTGGCCAACCCTCCGTGCCGACATTGCTTCTTATGTAGCGGCATGTTCGATCTGTGCCCAGAATAAGTCTCCACGGCATCTCCCTTTGGGTCTTCTGCAACCCATTCCCAATGGGGAGCGTCCTTGGTCACATCTAGGGATGGACTTTATTGTAGACCTCCCGGTGTCTCGGGGTCATACGGTCATCCTCATGATCGTCGATCGGTTTTCCAAGATGTGCCATTGCATTCCACTCAGGAAATTACCCACAGCGCAGGAACTGGCCACGGTCTTTTCCAGGGAGATTTTTCGCCTGCATGGGTTACCTAAGGTGATTGTCTCAGACCGCGGGAGTCAGTTCGTGTCCAGATTCTGGCGTGCCTTCTGCTCCCAGTTGGGTATTAGTCTCTCCTTTTCATCAGCCTACCACCCGCAGTCCAATGGGGCTGCGGAGCGTTCCAATCAGGCCTTAGAACAATTCCTTCGGTGTTATATTTCAGACCATCAGGATGATTGGGCCGATCTCCTGCCGTGGGCAGAGTTTGCCAGGAACTCGGCGGTCAACTCCTCAACCGGGATGTCTCCCTTCATGGCCAACTATGGGTTTCAACCCGCGGTATTACCTGAGAGGTTCTCACCACAGGACATTCCGGCTGTGGAGAACCATCTTGCTGCCCTGCGTTCTTCTTGGGGGCAGATCCAGAGGGCCTTGAGGGACTCAGCTCAGCGCCAGAAGTTCCAGGCTGATCGCAGACGGATGCCCGCTCCTTCATACCAGGTCGGCGATCGGGTGTGGTTGTCTACTCGCAACCTCAATCTTCGGGTGCCCACACCCAAACTGGCTCCCCGTTTTGTCGGTCCTTTCCGCATTCTCCGCAAAGTGAATCCGGTGGCCTATGCACTTGCCCTCCCGTCTGGGATGCGGATCTCCAATATCTTTCATGTTTCCCTGTTGAAACCTCTGATCTGCAATCGCTTCACTACCTCTCTTCCTCGGCCCCGTCCTGTCCGGGTTGACGGTCATGAGGAGTATGAGGTGAGCCGGATCCTGGACTCTCGATTGGTGCGCGGTCAATTACAGTTCCTGGTTCATTGGCGCGGTTATGGTCCCGAGGAGCGTTCCTGGGTTCCTTCCGCGGATGTCCATGCTCCTGCCCTCCTCCGCGCTTTTCATACCCGCTTTCCTCAGAAACCTTTTGTTGAGCCGCGGAGGGGGAGGGGCCCTTGAGGGGGAGGTACTGTCAAGGTCCTACCTTTTTCCTGTGGTTATGTTGCTTCATGTGCTGGTGTCCATCTTGGATTCTGCTGTGCATGATGGGAGCCCTTTTATGCCTTCAGGTTTCTGTGGTCCATCCTCCAGAGGGGTGTGGCTGATGACATATAAGCCTGTGGCCCGCACATGCTCTTTGCACTTGTGTCTTGTGTCTTTGTGTTGCTATTACTCTGTTCTGACTCTCGTGACTCTCCTGGTATCTGATTCGGCTTGTCTTGACTATTCTTTGTATTCTCCTTTGATCTGACCCTCTGTTGCTGAACCCGGCTCGTGACCTGTGATTCTCGTCTGCTGTCCTGTACTGTTCTGTCCTGTTGTTGTTGACCCCGGCTTGTCTGACTACTCTTTTGTCTCTTCCACCAGCTACACGCCATTGGCGGCGGCCATTACCGCAGCTGAGGTGTCTCGGGGGCCGCGACCTGGTTCCTGGCTGCGTCAAGTCCATCCCCACCATCAGGGGCCCTGGTGAAGGGCAGCCTGGGACTTAGACTCCGCGCCCTGAGGGACTTTGGTCTGTGGGTGGTGGTTGTCGTCAGCCAGTGCGTTACATTGTTAGGCCTGCCTGTCCGTTCCTCAGCTCCTGCCCTGACATCACTGTAATCAATGACACTGGTGACAGGGCAGTGAAGGGGTTAACTGGGGGGGGGGAGGGGGGCGATCAAGGGGTTAAATGGGATTTCTGGTGCACTAGCGGGCAAACTGGCGCTATCTGGGAGGGGCGCTAACACTATTGGAAGTCGCCAGCGACACTGATACATTGATCAGTAAAAATCGGTTCACTGATCAGTGACACTGGTGACAGGGCAGTGAAGGGGTTAACTGGAGGGGGGGGTGATCAAGGGGTTAAACGGGATTACTGGTGTACTGGCGGGCAATCTGGCGCTATCTGGGAGGGGCGCTAACACTATCAGAAGTCGCCAGCGACACTGATACAGTGATCAGTAAAAATCGTTTCACTGATCAGTGACACTGGTGACAGGGCAGTGAATGGGTTAACTGGGGGGGGATTAAGGGGTTAAATGGGATTACTGGTGTACTAGCGGGCAATCTGGCGCTATCTGGGAGGGGCGCTAACACTATCGGAAGTCGCCAGCGACACTGATACAGTGATCAGTAAAAATTGGTTCACTGATCAGTGACACTGGTGACTGGGCAGTGAAGGGGTTAACTGGAGGGGGGTGATCAAGGGGTTAAACGGGATTACTGGTGTACTGGCGGGCAAACTGGCCCTATCTGGGAGGGGCGCTAACACTATCGGAAGTCGCCAGCGACACTGATACAGTGATCAGTAAAAATTGGTTCACTGATCAGTGACACTGGTGACAGGGCAGTGAAGAAGTTAACTGGGGGGGGCGATCAAGGGGTTAAACGGGATTACTGGTGTACTGGCGGGCAAACTGGCCCTATCTGGGAGGGGCGCTAACACTATCGGAAGTCGCCAGCGACACTGATACAGTGATCAGTAAAAATTGGTTCACTGATCAGTGACACTGGGTGACAGGGCAGTGAAGGGTTTAACTGGAGGGGGGGGGGGCGATCAAGGGGTTAAATGGGATTACTGGTGTACTGGCGGGCAATCTGGCGCTATCTGGGAGGGGCGCTAACTCTATCGGAAGTCGCCAGCGACACTGATACAGTGATCAGTAAAAATTGGTTCACTGATCAGTGACACTGGGTGACAGGGCAGTGAAGGGGTTAACTGGAGGGGGGGGCGATCAAGGGGTTAAACGGGATTACTGGTGTACTGGCGGGCAAACTGGCCCTATCTGGGAGGGGCGCTAACACTATCGGAAGTCGCCAGCGACACTGATACAGTGATCAGTAAAAATTGGTTCACTGATCAGTGACACTGGTGACAGGGCAGTGAAGGGGTTAACTGGGGGGGGGGGCGATCAAGGGGTTAAACGGGATTACTGGTGTACTGGCGGGCAATCTGGCGCTATCTGGGAGGGGCGCTAACTCTATCGGAAGTCGCCAGCGACACTGATACAGTGATCAGTAAAAATTGGTTCACTGATCAGTGACACTGGTGACAGGGCAGTGCAGGGGTTAACTGGGGGGGGGGCGATCAAGGGGTTAAACGGGATTACTGGTGTACTGGCGGGCAAACTGGCGCTATCTGGGAGGGGCGCTAACTCTATCGGAAGTCGCCAGCGACACTGATACAGTGATCAGTAAAAATTGGTTCACTGATCAGTGACACTGGTGACAGGGCAGTGAAGGGGTTAACTGGAGGGGGGGGTGATCAAGGGGTTAAACGGGATTACTGGTGTACTGGCGGGCAATCTGGCGCTATCTGGGAGGGGCGCTAACTCTATCGGAAGTCGCCAGCGACACTGATACAGTGATCAGTAAAAATTGGTTCACTGATCAGTGACACTGGGTGACAGGGCAGTGAAGGGGTTAACTGGAGGGGGGGGGCGATCAAGGGGTTAAACGGGATTACTGGTGTACTGGCGGGCAAACTGGCGCTATCTGGGAGGGGCGCTAACTCTATCGGAAGTCGCCAGCGACACTGATACAGTGATCAGTAAAAATTGGTTCACTGATCAGTGACACTGGGTGACAGGGCAGTGAAGGGGTTAACTGGAGGGGGGGGCGATCAAGGGGTTAAACGGGATTACTGGTGTACTGGCGGGCAATCTGGCGCTATCTGGGAGGGGCGCTAACTCTATCGGAAGTCGCCAGCGACACTGATCAGTAAAAATCGCTTCACTGATCAGTAACACTGGTGACAGGGCAGTGAAGGGTTAACTGGAGGGGGGGGCGATCAGGGGGTTAAATGTGTCCTAGAGTGTTCTAACTGTAGTGTAGTGCTTGTGTACTCACTTTTTGGATGTCTTCTTCTCTGTCTGGAACGGAATGTGTCCAGGCAGAGAAGAATGACATCATATCCTGCCCTGTGTGTATGTCAACACAGGACAGGATAGGACAGGGACCGATCATGTGATTTCAGCCAGAAATCACTGGCTGAAATCTAATGATTGATCCCTCCTGGATCAAATAGTGTCACCCGCGGGTCGGCGGGAGCACGCCCCCTGCCGGCGAAAGTGTCGGGAGCGCGGAACCCGTTTTTAAACGTGGTTTTGCGCTCCACTGCCGCCCTGCACACGTATATACACAGTGGCAGGGCGGCAAGCGGTTAATTGCACATAACATGTAAACATTTACAGTGCAGGGAGGAAAAAGTATGTGAGGCCCTAGCTTAATGCCTTCTCCCAGAGCTGATTGGAGCCAGGAGCGAGCCAACCTTGACTCCAATCAGTGTGATGATATTGACCTGCCCTTAAAAAACACACACCTGTTTTGGGTTTACTGGTTTCAAGAAGCACTGTCTGATGTGAACCATGCCTCGCAGAAAAGAGCTCTCAGGAGACCTACGATCAAGAATTGTTGACTTGCATGAAGCTGGAAACAAAAGTATCTCCAAAAGCCTTGATGTTCATGTGTCCATGGTAAGACAGACTGTCTACAAATGGAGAAAGTTTAGCACTGTTGCTACTCTCCCTAGGCGAGGTCGTTCTGTAAAAATGACTGCAAGAGCACAGCGCAGAATGCTGCATGAGGTAAAGAAGAATCCCAGAGTGTCAGATAAAGACCTACAGAAATCTCTGGCACATGCTAACATTTTTGTTGACACATCATCTACAATAGGGAAAACATTAAACAAGAATGGAGTACATGGGAGGACACTACGGAGGAAGCCATTGCTGTCCAAAAAGAATATTGCAGCACGTTTGAAGTTTGCAAAAGAGCACCGGGATGTTCCACAGCACTACTGGCAAAATATACTGTGGACAGATGAAACCAAGATTGAATTGTGTGGAGAAAAAAAGTCACAGCACACCATGAGGATGACCCCACTGTAAAACATGGCGGAGGGAGCATCATGGTTTGGGGCTGCTTTGCTGCCTCAGGGCCTGGACGGATTGTTGTCATTGATGGGAAAATGAATTCCAGAGTTTATCAAGACATTTTGCAGGAAAACATACGACCATCTGTCCGCCAACTGAAGCTCCGCAGAGGATGGGTGATGCAACAGGACAATGACCCAAAGCATACAAGTAATTCAACAAAACAATGGCTGCAACAGCACAGAATACACCTTCTGGAGTGGCCCAGTCTGAGTCCTGACCTCAACCCGATTGAAATGCTGTAGCATGACCTTAAGAGAGTGATTCACACCTGACATCCCTAGAATATTGCTACACTGAAACAGTTTTGTGAAGAGGAGTGGTCCAAAATTACTCCAGATCATTGTGCAGGTCCTGCAACTACAGGAAACGTTTGGTTGAGGTTATTGCTGACAAAGGAGGGTCAACCATTTATTAAGTCCAAAGGTTCACATACTTTTTCCTCCCTGCTCTGTGAATGTTTACATGTTATGTGCAATTAAACCATGGCAACATCTAATGTTTGTGTAGTATTATGTTCAGCAGACTGTGTTCTTCTATTGTTGTGACTTAGATGACGTTCGGAGCACATTTTATGCCCAATTCATGCAAAACTCCAGCCAAATAGCAAAAAAGGTCAGGAAGGGGGATAAATCCTCTGGAGGGCAAGTGGTTAAAGTAATACGTTATTTGCAGTGACATGGGTACCAGTCTGTCTGAAACTAAACCATCAGTAAAGCAGTTTTCTTTGATATTCTTACTAGCCAAGGTTAAAGGTCAGCCTTTGACATGACACAGAAGAAGAAATGTCAGAGAAACCCAAAATTATTACTAATCCTATACTGCCCCCTTCAGGTAATTGAAATAAATTAGTAGAGAAAATGACACCTATACTGAAGTCATGTTTAGGTGATGAAAAGCTTCGCCCGCCTAGGTTTTTTGTGGGAGTAAAAGTAGGAGACGGATACAGACGGGGACACATCACCAAAAAGACAGGACATCACAAGACTAGAGACAACAGATGGACACAGACACACCCTAAAGTGAGTGGACTGAAAGCTGACATCACTGAAACCATAGAGTCCATATTAGTAACTATAACTTTAATTTCCGTCAGCTAACTTGCACTCGCCTTATATCTCCAGCTAAATTGTTTAGTTCAATAACAGTACAGGAGTTGATGTGAAGTAATTTTAACTGCACTATAAATTATTCTAATTTCAATCCTCTGGGGGAAATTCTATTTTAAATATACCTGAAGCTGATTTTAGCTTCTAGCCAATGGTTTAGCTTTTATATATATATATATATATATATATATATATATATATATATATATATTTTATATATGGATTAACCTGTGTATGGTATTGTTAATCAATTCATGCCAAGGTACTTGATGAGCTTTGAATATCTCTGTGGCGGAACCGTTCCGCCTGGGCTTCCTCGTGCGGAGCGATGCGTCTCAGTCAATGGTCTCTTTGTCGTGCAAGTCTTCCAGTGCTCTGCCAAGGCAGGTATTAGAGCTCAAAGCAAATTCTTCCCTGCTACCCCAAACCACGAGTCGGAACTTCGTGTAGGGTGAAAATGACTCAATCTTTATTAAACACAGCTCAGTATATACAGCTTCAACCCCACCCCCACCCGACAGACTGGCAATGGGTTTTGCCCACCCACAACAAAACCCTACAACCAACAATACAGTATGAATTCTATTAGAAGTGAAATACTACAAGGTCACATTTCCCTAAACAAACAGTGTAGAATGTCTGTCTACATAACAGCGCTTTACAAAGCGGGAGAAAACTGAAACAGGGCAAAATGTTATCATAAAGGGACGATTCGTCACAAGGCTCCCCCGTTGTGTAACACCCGCCAGACCCGGCGAGACCTTCAAACGGGTCCGCTTGGGGCTGGTCAGTTCAGAGGGTGACTTCTCCAACTTGCCGTGACAACCCATCCGCGTTGGTGTTTTGCTTCCCCGGTTGGTACTGGATGGTAAAGTTATAGGGTTGGAGGGCCAAGCTCCACCGCAGCAAATGACCATTGTCCCCAGAGACCCGGTTTAGCCATACCAGGGGGTTTTAGATCAGTGAGTATGGTAAAGGAGCGCCCGTACAAGTAGGGATGCAATATCTTGAAGGCCCATACCAAGGCAAGACACTCTTTCTTCACGGCAGCGTAGGTGTCAGACACCGCCTAGCGGTATCTCTAGCAGCCCACAGCGCGGGGTTCCTCAGGGCGCGGGGTCTAAGTCCCAATCTGCTTATTCACAAGGGCCCCTGATGGTGGGGATGGACTTTTGGCAGTGGCAGAGAGTACCGACAGAGGTGTGTGGGAAATAGAGCCCGATATGAAGAGGCTGGCAGGCCTGGCAGCAGGGACTGTTCTGTGCGGGATGGATGGGCGGTCAGAGTAATGTAAGACGTAGTCAGGCAGGCCGGGTCAGCAACGTGCGGGCAGCGAGGTACTAGAGGAGCAGACAGAGAATGGTCAGGGTCACAAGCCAGGTTCAGCAACTAACGGGTAGGTAGGTACCGGAGGAGCAGGCAGAAGAGTGGTCAGGTCAAGCCAGGGATCAAGCAGGAGACAATCAGCAGGGTCAGGATCAAGCAGAGGTCGGCAACAGGAAGCTTCACTAATCAGATCACAGGAACAAGACAAAACAGCAATGCACATATCTAAATAGCGCGCCCTGCGCTGTCATTGGTGCCAGGTGCATGTCTGCGATCACGAGTGCGCATGCGCGGCCGTCGCTGTTGCCGCGATCACCCAGGACCCGCTGCCCGCCGGCTAGAGCGTGTCGGTGTTCTGCGCATGCGCTGCATCACTGCAGAACACCGGATCCCTGACATTAGGCCACCTCCTGGGGTAACAACTTTCTTCTTAGGTGGCCCACTGGATGGTAATTCCCCGATTTGGCTCAGAACAGCGCCCAATCCAAAGGTGGAGGCATCTGTGTGAACACAAAACCGTTTGGAAGGGTCAGGAGCAGCCAAAACGGGAGCATGGATCAGGTCATGTTTGAGCTTTTGGAAAGCCATTTCACACTCTGGGGACCACACAACCTGTCAGGGCAGATTCTTCCGGCTCAGATCTGTTAGGGGTTTAGCAATGGCACTGTAGTAGGGGATGAATTTACAGTAGAGTAGTACCCTGCAATGCCTAGGAAGGCAAGGACCTGGGTCTTGGTTCGGGGGGTGGGCCAATTTGCTACCGCTTCCACCTTTGCTGGTGCCGGTCGTTGCTTCCCACATCCTTCCCGATGTCCTAGATATTGGACCTCGGACACCCCAACATGGCATTTTTCAGGTCAGATGGTCAGCCCTGCTTGCCCAATGCGATCAAGAACTTCCCGGAGGTGATCCTCCCAACTATCACTGTAGATAGCTATATCATCTAGATAGGTGCAGGAGAAGTCCTGCAGCCCATCCAGCAGCTTATCTACCATTCTCTGAAAGGTAGCCGGGGCATTCTTCATCCCAAACGGCATGACCCTGGACTGTTACAAGCCAAAAGGGGTGATGAATGCCGACTTTGGTACCGTGTCCGCATTCAGCGGAATCTGCCAGTAACCCTTGCAGAGATCGATAGTGGTAAGAAAATTACCTATGGCCATCCGGTCCAGCAGCTCGTCTATCCCCCATCTCTGATGGGGGGCACAGTCTCTGATGGGGGTGCTGCTTCTGATGGAGTGCGGCTTCGAAAGAGTGTGAAGCAGTTAAACACAGCAATCTAATTATGCCTTCTCTACTTTCACAGGTAAATGCATCTCTCCTACCTCCACTCCTAACTCAAACGCATTGACTCCTGCTGTTTTCCTCCTGGGTAAATGCATCTCTCCTACCTCCACTCCTAACTCAAACGCATTGACTCCTGCTGTTTTCCTCCTGGGTAAATGCATCTCTCCTACCTCCACTCCTAACTCAAAATCGCTTTCACTCCTGTTATATTCAGAACAAATGGTGTATTTATATTTGTGTGTATGTTGAGCAGTCCTCACCTCCAGTTGCACCCAGTTTACGACTGTAGCCTGGTTCCTATGAGACATCCCCCACTATTCATGTGAGCCTTATCATCTTCTAATTGGGGTGGAGTTGAATGCTCATTTGAGCATCTCCCTATAAATTCAGATCAGCTCATGGGGGGAGATCTCTGATGGGGGGCAAAGTCTCTGATGGGGGTGCTGCTTCTGATGGAGTGCGGCTTCGAAAGAGTGCGAAGCAGTTAAACACAGCAATCTAATTATGCCTTCTCTACTTTCACAGGTAAATGCATCTCTCCTACCTCCACTCCTAACTCAAACGCATTGACTCCTGCTGTTTTCCTCCTGGGTAAATGCATCTCTCCTACCTCCACTCCTAACTCAAACGCATTGACTCCTGCTGTTTTCCTCCTGGGTAAATGCATCTCTCCTACCTCCACTCCTAACTCAAAATCGCTTTCACTCCTGTTATATTCAGAACAAATGGTGTATTTATATTTGTGTGTATGTTGAGCAGTCCTCACCTCCAGTTGCACCCAGTTTACGACTGTAGCCTGGTTCCTATGAGACATCCCCCACTATTCATGTGAGCCTTATCATCTTCTAATTGGGGTGGAGTTGAATGCTCATTTGAGCATCTCCCTATAAATTCAGATCAGCTCATGGGGGGAGATCTCTGATGGGGGGCAAAGTCTCTGATGGGGGTGCTGCTTCTGATGGAGTGCAGCTTCGAAAGAGTGCGAAGCAGTTAAACACAGCAGTGAACTAAAGCAGGAGAACTTAAGCAGCAGAAAGACACAACAACAGCAAGAAACTCTACTGCATGCTGGACAGACTGCAAGCAAACACCCTGGGAAACATCTCTTACATGCCTGAGTCCCACTCTGTGTACCTTTATATAATACACTCCTCTTCATACTACTATCCTCTGTTCCCAAATCTCATTTCTTTACCCCTCTGCTCCACCCCAAAACTTGCACATCTCCCCCTCATTGCTATCATCTCCTTACTACTGCTCTCATCACCCCCCAAAATGCCTCTTCTACTCCTTCTCATTTTCCTCTCCTCCATTCCCAAAATCCATTCACTATATCCCTCTGCTCCTCCTAAACATTTGTATATTGTGTCCTCACTGCTTCCTTCGCCCATCTTATGGCACCCACCACCTCCTCCTATTATTCCACTCTCCCACTGACCCGAACACCTCCACTAGGAGTTTCTCACGCTCCTGCACATCCCGCTCCCATGCCACCTTTCTCACCCTTCTCCTCCTCCTAGCCGCGGGAGACATCTCCCCGAATCCTGGCCCTCCACCACCTCCCTCACCCGCACAACACCCTCCCGCCTCCATGTCCTACCACAACCCCCGCAACCTAGTATCTGTCCCCCTGCTCCCTAAAATCTCCCCCCCCCCGTTTTCATGTGCACTCCTGAACGCCCGATCGGTGTGCAACAAGCTTACCGCCATCCACGACCTCTTTGTTTCCCGCTCCCTCAACCTCCTGGCGATCACGAAACCTGGATCCAGCCCACTGACTCTACCTCCCCTGCTGCACTCTCCTATGGAGGTCTCACCTGGACCCACTCACCCAGACCTAACAGTCGTAAAGGTGGTGGGGTTGGTCTGCTCCTGTCACTGCAGAGCACCTTCCGAGTCCTCCCAAACCCCCCCACCCTATCCTTCTCCTCCTTCGAGGCCCACTGCGTCCGACTATTCTCCCCAACCCCCCTGAAAATTGCTCTGATATACCGGCCTCCTGGATCCATACCCCGCTTCCTGGAAGACTTCTCCTCCTGGCTACCCTTCTTCCTCTCCTCTGAGCTACCCACCATCATTCTTGGGGATTTCACCATCCCTGTCAACCTTGACAACCCAGACACAGCCCGTCTCCTCCACTTAACCTCCTCCTTTGCACTTGCACAGTGCATACAATCCACCACCCACTCCGACGGTAATATCCTTGATCTTGTCTTCTCCAACCGCTGCGCTCCCCACAACCTCACTAACACCCCCTTCCCTCTCTCTGACCACAACCTGATCACCTTCTCTATCTCCTCGTCCTCCAACGCCTACCCCTCCAAATGTCACACTACTACCAGCCGTAACCTCCGCAACCTTAACCCTGCCCCCCTCCACTCTGCAGCTGATCAACTCCACGACCGCATCCTCCCCCTGTCCTGCCCCGACTTGGCTATGACTGCCTACAACAACGCGCTGTCAGCAGCCCTTGACTCACTAGCGCCTTTAACCACACGCAACATCAGACTCCGACCGCTCCAGCCCTGGCAGACTGATCACACCAAAACCCTCAAACGACGCAGTCGTGCCCTGGAGCGACTATGGCGCAAAACAAAATCCCAACAAGCTTTCACCTGCTACAAATCTGCCTTTCGCACCTACACCTCCTCCCTCCACGCAGCCAAACAAGCCTACTTCCTGACCCTCATCAAGGCCCTCTCCTCCAATCCTCGCCGACTCTTCTCCACCTTCAACTCTCTACTCTCTCCACCCCCACCTCCACCCAGCACCTCACTCACTGCCCTTGAGATTGCCAATCACTTCAAAAACAAGATTGACACAATTCGCAAGGACATTGCCGCAACTCACACGCCCTCTCAACCCGTCCCCTCTCACACAGCTACCCCCTCATCCCCCCTCCCCCTCGACATTACCCGCAGGGACTTCTGCTCAAACTCCCTCCAACCCCGTTCCCCCTCACTCAGCTACCCCCTCATCACCCCTCTCCCACGGCCCCACCACTGCTCTGACCTCCACTCCCACCCCACCCTACATTCCTCATACTGAAGCTCCCCCAACACTCCACACCTTTGACCTTACTACCATCGAGGAAGTCTCCAAGATCCTCTCTGATGCCCGCCTCACCACCTGCCCCCTCGACCCTATCCCCTCACAATTCCTACGACCTCCCTCCCCCTCCATCCTACACTCCCTCACCCACATCTTTAATCTCTCCCTCTCCTCCGGCACTTCCCCTCCCCACTGAAGCATGCACACATCACCCCCATACTTAAAAAGCCCTCCCTGGACCCCAATGACCCGAATAACCTCAGACCCATCTCCCTGCTCCCACTTACATCTAAACTCCTCGAGCGCCTCGTCTACACCCGCCTATGCTCTCACCTCAACAACAACAACCTCCTCGATCCCCTACAGTCTGGCTTCCGCCCCCTACATTCCACCGAAACCGCCTTACTCAAACTCTCCAACGACCTTCTAACCGCCAAAGCTAATGGCCACTATTCAGTGCTCCTACCCCTTGACCTCTCTGTGGCCTTCGACACAGTTGACCACCCCCTCCTCCTCAAAATACTACACTCCCTCGGCCTCAGAGATTCTGCTCTCTCCTGGCTGTCATCCTACCTGTCATAACGCTCTTTCAGCGTTACCTATAATGCTACCACCTCCCCCTCACTCCCCCTCTCTGTTGGGGTCCCTCAAGGCTCTGTCCTTGGGCCCCTTCTCTTCTCCATCTACACCTCCTCCCTTGGCCAACTCATACACTCTCACAGCTTCAACTACCACCTCTATGCCGACGACACACAAATCTATCTCTCAACCCCCCACCTCACCCCCTCGGTCTCTGCCCAAATCACACACCTACTGAGCGACATATCAGATTGGATGTCGCTCCACTTCCTTAAACTGAATCTCTCCAAAACCGAGCTCCTTGTCTTCCCCCCAGCCCGAACCCCACCCCCCATTGACTTCTACATCACATCCAACAACGCCAATATCAAACCCGCTCTGCAGGCCTTGGTGTCATTCTGGACTCCAACCTATCCTTCCAGCCCCAAGTCCAATCTTTAACAAACTCGTGCAGACTCCACCTCCGCAACATCGCCAAAATCCGCACGTTCCTAACCCCAGAAACCACTAAACAGCTCATCCACTCCCTCATCATATCACGACTCGACTACTGCAACTCCCTCCTCACTGGCCTGCCTCGCCGCTGGCTATCCCCGCTTCAGTCGATCCTGAATACGGCTGCCAGACTCATTCACCTTTCCAACCGCTCCATTTCCGCAACCCCCCTCTGCCAATCCCTCCACTGGCTTCCGATTGCGCAACGGATCAAATTTAAAATCCTAACACTGACGTACAAAGCTGTCCACCATACTGCCCCGAACTACATCACTGACCTAATATCCAAGTACCGCCCAGCACGCACACTCCGCTCCTCACAAGACCTCCTTCTTTCTAGTTCCCTGGTCTCCTCCTCCCATGCCCGCCTCCAGTACTTCTCCAGGGTGTCACCCATCCTCTGGAACTCCCTTCCCCAACCCATCAGATTATCACCTACTCTCCTCTCCTTTAGGCGCACCCTGAAAACCCATCTCTTCAGGGAAGCCTACCCCACCCCCTGCTAACTTGCTGACCTCCTCCACTCTTCCTACCACTCCATCCCCCACAGCTATCTCCTCCTGTACCACTATCCCATCCCTTCTAGATTGTAAGCTCGAAAGAGCAGGGCCCTCGATCCCCTCATGTTTTGCATTGTATTGGTATTGTTCTGTCACATGTTCTGTCCCCCTTTGTAATGTACAGCGCTGAGTGAACTATTGGCGCTTTATAAATACTAATAATAATAATAATAATATCCGGGGCATGGGGTATGCATCGGTCACGGTCCGGTCATTGAGCCTGCGGTAGTCACTCAAAACCGGAAGATTCCGTCCTTCTTGGGTACCAGGACTACTGGGGAGGCCCAGGGACTGTCAGAGGGTTCTATCACACCTTAATCTAACATTTCCTTAATCTCTCTTCTCATCCCTTCTCTGATGGACTCAGGCACTCTGGTAAGCTGCCTGCTTCAGGGGGGCCTGACCCTGCGTGTCTACCCGGTGGGCAGTTGTGGTGGTGTAACCGGGTAGAGACAAGAACAGCTTGGAGCAGTTAGCGGGCCTGTTCCTGGGCCTTGGGAGACAGCCATGTGCTGATATCTACATCCACTACACTCAGCTGGGACTGTCCGTCCCCCGGCAGAAAAAGCATTTGAGTCATCGGTAGCCGGAACGCAAATAGCAGCTACACTCTCCTCCTGTCGTTCGATGAACAGTTTCAGCATATTCACATGGAAGGTTCGCCGAATCCTTCCATCCGAACAGCGAGCTACAATGTATGTGGTATCACAGAGTTGCTCCACCACTTGGTACGGGCCCTGCCAGGCAGCCTGTAATTTGTCATGCCTGAATGGTTTCAAGGCCAACACTTTCTGCCCTAAGTGAAACGTTCGGTCTCGGGCAGACCGGTCGTACCACTGTTTCTGTCAGCTCTGGGCGGCCTCAAGGTTGTCCCGTACTAGGGTCGTCAACCGTTGTAGCCTCTCCCTGAGCTCCAGCACATAGGCCTCTACCGAGGTCCCCTCCTCGGCCTCTGCTCCCTCCCAGTGTTCACGTAGGAGATCCAGGGGTCCCCGAACCCTCCGGCCATACAGCAGCTTGAAGGGAGAGAACCCAGTGGACTCCTGCGGTACCTCTCGGTAGGCAAACGGGAGGTGGGGAAGATGCCGCTCCCAGTCCTTATGGGACATGGTGTACAATTGGAGGAGCTGTTTCAGCGTAGCGTTAAACCGTTCGCAGAGCCCATTGGTCTGGGGATGGTAAAGAGAGCTGTACAACGGTCTGATCCCACACAACTTCCAAAGTTGTTGGGTAAGCTCGGCCATGAACTGCGTGCCTCGGTCAGTCAGGATCTCCTGAAAAAATCCTACCCGAGTAAAGAGCTGCAGCAGGGCTTGAGCAACTGTTTCTGCCTGCACATTTCTCAGCGCTACGGCCTCTGGGTGGCATAGTCGACAATGGTCAAGATATACTTCTTGCCTGTGGGACTAGGCCGTTTCAGGGGCCCCACTAGGTCCACGGCGATATGACTGAAAGGTTCCCCGACTATGGGTAGGGACCTCAGAGTGGCCCTGGGCCTGTCTCCCTGCTTCCCTACCTTCTGGTAGACCTTACAAGACCGACAGTAGTCCCGAACATCCCACAATACTCCTGGCCAGAAGAAACTCTGGGTTAAGCGATGCAGAGTCCGTAGCTTGCCCAAATGCAATCTGGAGGAGGTCACGCCGATACTTCCTCGGTACTACCATCTGCCGGTGAGGTATTTGGGCAGCGCCCACCCCTGCTCCCCTGTGGACCCTGTACAACTTGCGCTGGTCCCACTCATACCTCACATCTCCCAATCCCCCAGGATCACTTCCAGCCCTCCGTCTATAGGGGTCTAAGGTCCAGTCACTGCCTGTTTCTTTAGCGAAATCAGCAAGGGAATCCCAGGTCAGGGCAGGGACAAGCTCAGCAGGGGGTGGGTATTTGACTGTTACCGGAACCACGGCAGGTGGAGTGGCAGCATGCTCTCTAGCTTGGTGGCGAGTGGTGACTGGATGAGCTTCAGCAGGGGTCTCGGTGCCAAAAGTGGAGACTCCCAAATCATTTCCAAGGAGAACCTCAGCTGGCTAGTTCTGCATTACTCCAATTTCAACATCCCTGGCCCCAGTCCCCCAGTCCAGATGAACCCTTGCGGTAGGAATCCGGTAGACATGGCTTACCGCTACCTGTATGGCCACAGACTGCCTTCTCTTGGCCCAGTCTGGTACCAGTTGGGGTTGGACTAGGGTTAGTGTGGCCCCAGTGTCCCTTAATCCTTGGGCTCGATGGCCACTAACATGGACAACCTGTTGGTGATGTCGGCGATTGTCCGGGGTGGCAGCCTGGAGAGGGTTAGCCTCATAAAAGACCCTGATGTCCTCATCCTTGGTGGTAAAATTCCTCCATGAAGAGGCGGTGTCAATCAGGTGGTCCTGTAGGGAGTAGGCAGACGCTCGGCCATAGGGAGTGGTGGGTTGGTTGGAAGTGCCCCGAGGGGGTTGGCTGCTCTGGGGCCTTAGTGGATTCCAGGGGTAATAAATGCGGATGTGCCCTGTTTGGTTGCAGCCATAACAGCGTGTGCCAAACCGCTTTGGGTCAGAAGGTGGTCTGAGGTATTCTAGGGTGACTGGAGTGGGCACCACTGGTTGTGGACGAGGTGCAGGGGGAATGGCAGGCTCGGTTAGCATCCTGTTGTCCAGGTACTCATCTGCCCAGCAACTAGCGTCGGCTAAAGTTAGGGGGTGTTTGTCTCAGACCCAATGTCTAACATCCCCTGGAAGTCAATTGTAACTCCAGTAACAGCAGTTGTATCAGTTCCTCTAGCTTGGTGATCTGACACCCTCGGACCCAGCTGCGGGCAGCGTGCTGTAACTAATGTCCCCATTCAGTGAAGATGTCCTCAAGTTTCTTTTTGAGTGGCCGGAACTTTAAGCGGTACACCTCTGGGGTGAGAGCGTAGCAGGCCAGGAAGTGTTCCATAACAAAATCATAATCCAAGCAGTAGCTGTCAGGTACAGTCCTGAAGGCATCTGCAGCCCGACTGGTTAGTGTCAGGAATGGACTTGCCAATAGTGGTGGGACTCACCTGCCTTGTGGGCTGCAGTAACAGGGCTGGCCAGTGGGTGCTCTCAACAACCAGAGGTTCACTTCGGCAATTAGCCATCACCTGGGGCTGATTGCAGGTGTATTTAAGGGATGGCCAGACCTGCAGTCTGTGCCTTGGTGTGTGTTTTTCCATGGGCCCCTGTATCTTGTAACCTGCATTCCTGTTCTTGTTCCTGTTTCTGCCTGACTTGTTGCCGACCCTGCCTGATTCTGACCTCTGCTGACTTCTCCTGTTTTGATCCCTGGCTTGTGACCCTGACCATTCTCTCCGCCTGCTCCTCCTGTACCGATAGTTATCGACCCGGCCTGCCTTACTACATTGTGCTCTACATGTGTATGTACCTGGGTATCTGTATCAGTTTAGGTTTGGGTTTGTTTCACCTTGTTGTATGTATTTGTGTTAGCTTGGGGTTTGGTGCATTGCGTTTCTGTTTGTATTGTTAGTCTTTAATAAAGCGTCTTATTTATACCATATCTGAAGCTTGCGTTTCCCTGAGTCAGTGCACACACCTCTGGTCACACCTGCATCCTTGACATTACACCAAGGCCAAAAACCTGACCAGAAGTAGCTGCACAGGGAAGCCATCTTGGCTTATTGTTGCTGGGAAGGATGGATCTTGATGAGGTGGTGTATTTATCTTTGCTAGTGTTTGATGACAAAGACTATGCTTATCAGACTCTTAAGGAGTATACCCGGGGTCAACTGCTAGAGTGTATAAGGATCGCTCATTGTCTAGTTGATCAGGGCACAGAGTTTTCTGAGGTGCAGCCATTGATCCAGGTTTGTGCTGAGTTGGCTCGGTCCTGTACCCCTGAAAGCAGGGATGACTTTTTTCCCCCATTTAGTGTGGATCAAGTGGAATCACTGGTATGGTTGTTGGAGGATGATCCAGATTGTTTCCATGAGCACTATGCAGCATGTCCATCACATGTGCTTATGGATTGCATAAACGCAGTGCAGTCTTTGATCAGACAGGCTAGGTGTAAGCTGAGTTTTGTTAAACCAGTACTGCAGACATGGACAGATTTGTTACACCCAGCCTCAGTTGGCTTGCAACATCATTCCTCTGCTCAAGGCACTCTTCCTGCATCCCCAACAGCACCCCCAGTGATGGCCCAGTATACTCTGCTAACTACCACATACTATCCCCTGCTCCCACACGCTGCACCTATCCTTTCTTCAACCCTGAAAAGAAGTCCTCTGTAGCAACTGCTCCCTCCTCTGTTCCATCCTCCAGCTCTTCTGTCTCCAGCTGCTCCATCCGTTTACAAACCTGCGCTTACTTACAGTGCTCCGGTAACTAAAACCAGGAAAAGGCGAAAGTTCTTTCCAAACAATACCATCCTGCCAGTATCCAAACTGGTCAGCCTCCCATCTGAGAACCTGCCTTCCGTGGTGCAGCCTGATGTCTCTACCCAGCAGGATGTCCTTACCCAGCAAAACGTCCTTACCCAGCAGGATGTCTCTACCCAGCCTGATGAACTGATCCAGCCTGATGATCCTATTATGCCAGACGACTCGGTGCCCGCAGTCTTGCCAGACGACTCGGTGCCCGCAGTCTTGCCAGATGACTCGGTGCCCGCTGTTTTGCCAGACGACTCGGTGCCCGCAGTCTTGCCAGACGACTCGGTGCCCGCAGTCTTGCCAGACGACTCGGTGCCCGAGGTCTTGCCAGATGACTCGGTGCCCGCTGTTCCGCCAGACGACTCGGTGCCCGCAGTCTTGCCAGACGACTCGGTGCCCGCAGTCTTGCCAGACGACTCGGTGCCCGCTGCTCCGCCAGACGACTCGATGCCCGCAGTCTTGCCAGACTCGATGCCCGCAGTCTTGCCAGACTCGATGCCCGCTGTTCTGCCAGTTGACTCGGTGCCCGCAGTCTTGCCAGACGACTCGATGCCCGCAGTCTTGCCAGACGACTCGATGCCCGCAGTCTTGCCAGACGACTCGATGCCCACTGTTCCGCCAGTTGACTCGGTGCCCGCAGTCTTACCAGACGACTCGGTGCCCGCAGTCTTGCCAGACGACTCGGTGCCCGCAGTCTTGCCAGACGACTCGGTGCCCGCAGTCTTGCCAGACGACTCGGTGCCCGCAGTCTTGCCAGACGACTCGGTGCCCGCTGCTCCGCCAGACGACTCGGTGCCCGCAGTCTTGCCAGACTCGATGCCCGCAGTCTTGCCAGACTCGATGCCCGCTGTTCTGCCAGTTGACTCGGTGCCCGCAGTCTTGCCAGACGACTCGATGCCCGCAGTCTTGCCAGACGACTCGATGCCCGCAGTCTTGCCAGACGACTCGATGCCCACTGTTCCGCCAGTTGACTCGGTGCCCGCAGTCTTGCCAGACGACTCGGTGCCCGCAGTCTTGCCAGACGACTCGGTGCCCGCAGTCTTGCCAGACGACTCGGTGCCCGCAGTCTTGCCAGACGACTCGGTGCCCGCAGTCTTGCCAGACGACTCGGTGCCCGCTGCTCCGCCAGACGACTCGGTGCCCGCAGTCTTGCCAGACTCGATGCCCGCAGTCTTGCCAGACTCGATGCCCGCTGTTCTGCCAGTTGACTCGGTGCCCGCAGTCTTGCCAGACGACTCGATGCCCGCAGTCTTGCCAGACGACTCGATGCCCGCAGTCTTGCCAGATGACTCGATGCCCACTGTTCCGCCAGTTGACTCGGTGCCCGCAGTCTTACCAGACGACTCGGTGCCCGCAGTCTTGCCAGACGACTCGGTGCCCGCAGTCTTGCCAGACGACTCGGTGCCCGCTGCTCCGCCAGACGACTCGATGCCCGCAGTCTTGCCAGACTCGATGCCCGCAGTCTTGCCAGACTCGATGCCCGCTGTTCTGCCAGTTGACTCGGTGCCCGCAGTCTTGCCAGACGACTCGATGCCCGCAGTCTTGCCAGACGACTCGATGCCCGCAGTCTTGCCAGACGACTCGATGCCCACTGTTCCGCCAGTTGACTCGGTGCCCGCAGTCTTACCAGACGACTCGGTGCCCGCAGTCTTGCCAGACGACTCGGTGCCCGCAGTCTTGCCAGACGACTCGGTGCCCGCAGTCTTGCCAGACGACTCGGTGCCCGCAGTCTTGCCAGACGACTCGGTGCCCGCTGCTCCGCCAGACGACTCGGTGCCCGCAGTCTTGCCAGACTCGATGCCCGCAGTCTTGCCAGACTCGATGCCCGCTGTTCTGCCAGTTGACTCGGTGCCCGCAGTCTTGCCAGACGACTCGATGCCCGCAGTCTTGCCAGACGACTCGATGCCCGCAGTCTTGCCAGACGACTCGATGCCCACTGTTCCGCCAGTTGACTCGGTGCCCGCAGTCTTGCCAGACGACTCGGTGCCCGCAGTCTTGCCAGACGACTCGGTGCCCGCAGTCTTGCCAGACGACTCGGTGCCCGCAGTCTTGCCAGACGACTCGATGCCCGCAGTCTTGCCAGACGACTCGATGCCCGCAGTCTTGCCAGACGACTCGATGCCCACTGTTCCGCCAGTTGACTCGGTGCCCGCAGTCTTGCCAGACGACTCGGTGCCCGCAGTCTTGCCAGACGACTCGGTGCCCGCAGTCTTGCCAGACGACTCGGTGCCCGCAGTCTTGCCAGACGACTCGGTGCCCGCAGTCTTGCCAGACGACTCGGTGCCCGCTGCTCCGCCAGACGACTCGGTGCCCGCAGTCTTGCCAGACTCGATGCCCGCAGTCTTGCCAGACTCGATGCCCGCTGTTCTGCCAGTTGACTCGGTGCCCGCAGTCTTGCCAGACGACTCGATGCCCGCAGTCTTGCCAGACGACTCGATGCCCACTGTTCCGCCAGTTGACTCGGTGCCCGCAGTCTTACCAGACGACTCGGTGCCCGCAGTCTTGCCAGACGACTCGGTGCCCGCAGTCTTGCCAGATGACTCGGTGCCCGCAGTCTTGCCAGATGACTCGGTGCCCGCTGATCCGCCTGGTGGCCCGGTGCCCGCTGCCCTGCCTGGGGGCCTGGTGCCTGCTGCTCCGCCTGGTGGCCCGGTGCCTGCTGCCCTGCCTGGGGGCCCAGTGCCCGCTGCTCCGCCTGGTGGCCCAGTGCCTGCTGTTCCGCCTGGTGATCCAGCGTCCAGCCTGATGTGCCTCTGTCCGGTGCCCAACCCGAAGTGCCTCTGTCCGGTGCCCAGCCCGAAGTGCCTCTGTCCGGTGCCCAGCCCAAAGTGCCTCCGTCCGGTGCCCAGCCCGAAGTGCCTCCGTCCGGTGCCCAGCCCGAAGTGCCTCCGTCCGGTGCCCAGCCCAAAGTGCCTCCGTCCGGTGCCCAGCCCAAAGTGCCTCCGTCCGGTGCCCAGCCCGAAGTGCCTCCGTCCGGTGCCCAGCCCGAAGTGCCTCCGTCCGGTGCCCAGCCCGAAGTGCCTCCGTCCGGTGCCCAGCCCGAAGTGCCTCCGTCCGGTGCCCAGCCCGAAGTGCCTCCGTCCGGTGCCCAGCCCGAAGTGCCTCCGTCCGGTGCCCAGCTCGAAGTGCCTCCGTCCGGTGCCCAGCCCGATGTGCCAGTCTTTGATATCCCGCCAGTCACCGGACCCGGGCGGTGGAACATTTTGCCCAGCTAGGACTGTTTGGAGCGTCCTGAGGCTTGAGGGGGGGGGGGGGGTACTGTCAGGAATGGACTTGCCAATAGTGGTGGGAAATATTTTATTTTATAATGTAAGCTTACAAAACCACCCAACTTAAACTATTTTTTTACAAAAGTACAAAAAAAATTGCAAATAAATAAATAAGTACAAACATAATCACTACGCATAACTGAAAGTCCAGAATTTCCTGGGGAAAGAAACAGCAAACCATATGGCTTTAAATGGCCCAAACATAAGAGTCCATAACCTTGCAAAGAAGGCATATACATCCAGACCTATATAATCATGGTAAAAGACAACAGGCCTGACACCCCACTGAGCAGGACAACAGGCCCAATGCCCCCAACATGTATCTACAAGGCCTTTATGGCCAAAAAAATGTAGCCACCATGCATGACTGAAAACCCAGAACTTCCTGGGGAAAGAAAAACATAGAATATGGCATATGACTTTTGGCCCATTACATAAGAGTCCATAACCTGCAAAGCAAAAGGACATATGCAATCAGACCTATACGGACATGGAGAAGACAACAGGCCCGACGCCCCACAAAGCAGGACAACAGGCCCAATGCCCCCAACATGTATCCACAAGGCATTTATGGCTCAAAATAAAATCACTATACGTGACAGAAAGTCCAGAATTTCCTGGGGAAAGAAACAAGCATAATTACCACAACACCTCAACTGGCCAAAAAGTAAGGGTCCATAAACTGCAAAGAAAGAACATATGCCACCAGGCCTACATAGTCATGAAGGGAACAACAGGCCCAGCGCCCCCACCATGCATACACAAGGCCTCTATGGCCTATATGGCCAAACCCAAAAGGATCTAATACAATTTCCAACCTCCTGCTGCAAAAGGCCTTTACGACCTAAATCCAAGACTCAACCAAGAACCCACCAAGCTAGATAATACAAAACTCCAAGAGGAAGACTAAAAAACACAGACCCTCAGTACCTACAACCCTTCTTCAAAAAACAAATCCACAACTACAAAAAACCTAAGGGGGTGCAAAGAGAAGAAACAGGGATAGCTACCACCACCGGAGATCAACAGGCAGCAGCTACAGGCCTGATGTTCCTCCACGCCTCCAACCAAGCCTTTCGCCGCCACCGGTCTTTCTCAAGACCCCGAATTTTCCCAACCTCACCAAGAATGCCACACACCACCACCTGGACAGGGAGGACTTTTTTCCGAATGGAAACCTGACACCGTGCATTCCACGTGTAATAACGGACCACTAAACTAACTAGAAACAAGGTGTCTAAATCAAAACCTGAGCGGCTTTCAAATGCTCCATACACCCACTCCGCATAAGACATGCAGTGGAGGAAAGAGACACCCAAAGCCCCACCCACCTCTTTGTACACTTCAACGTTAGCGGGGCACTGAAGCAAGAAGTGGTCCATACTCTCCACTTCACCCCCACACTCCACCCTCGGACAACCACGGTCATCCAGAGGGCGGCACTTCAGGTTGCCCCTTACGTAAAGCCTGCCATGGAAGCCGAGCCAGGCCTGGTCCCTCAACTTCAGGGGGATCCGCTCCAGATTTAATAAATGCAAACCCTCCCTCATGATATGGCCTGGGCAATCTTTCAGGGCCAATGGCGCATGGAAAGCGGTAGCCACAATCCTCTCACCCAGGAGTTTCCTAGGGAGGGACCTGACCTCCTCCGCCGTCACATGCCACCGCCGGAGTAACTTCAGGCACGGGGCCACGTAAGCCGGGAGCTTACCGTGCTTGACCCGCAGGCTTCTCACTGGCCCGCCACTCTCCCAACTGTTCAGAAAGGGTCCAAACCAGACACGAAAAAGTCCTACCCATGCAGGCGGTCTCTCTGCCAACATGCTACCAAAGTTATGTTTCAAGAACATCAGAGAGAAAAAAACTACCGGGTTGACCATACCTAGGCCACCCTCCCGCCTGGATGAATAAGTTACGTTCCGCTTAACAAGGTTTAGCCTATTTCCCCATAACATCTGGAAGAAACAGCTGTAAACCCTCATATAGAGTGATTCTGGCAAGAGACAGATGTAATTGACATACAGAAATACCGGAATCAGGAAAGTCTTGATCAGGTCAACCCTTTCCCTTAAGGAGAGCCGCCACCCCTTCCAGCATCTGACCTTGACCTCTGCATCAGACAACTTGGCTTCCCAGTTTAGCTTGCCATATTCGGCATGGCCAAAATTGATGGCCAAAATTTTTATGCTTGGCTGAGGCACCGGGAAGGTGTCCGGAAGCGAGAAGCTCTCACCCTCTCTACCCATCCAGAGAACTTCACATTTGTTCTGGTTGACCTTGGAGCCAGACGCCTCGGCATACTGTTCCATCACTGAGCCCACCTCCTGCGCCTCCTCAGACCCAGAGATGAAAACAGAAACGTCATCAGCATAAGCTACAACCTTCAGGGGCGGACTCCCAGCAGCACCCCCCGGGCACCCCGCCCAACGCTCCACCATGTAGCCTCCTGACGAAGTGATCAATGGCAAAGACGTAGAGCAAGGGGCTCAGAGGGCACCCCTGGCGCACCCCAGATCCAACCCCAAAAGGCTGCCCAACCCAGCCATTCACCAACATGAAGCTCTCAGCCTCCCTATACAATGTTTTTAACCAGCCAATAAACCTCCCTTCCAAGCCGTACCGGTCAAGGAGACACCAGAGGTACTCATGGTTGACATGATCAAAGGCCTTTGCCTGATCCACTGCCAGCAAGAACTTTCCCCATCCTTCAGCCTTACAACGCTCCAGAGCCTCCCGGACAGCTAACACCGCTGTAAAGGTACTCCTGCCCTGGACCGAGCAATGCTGCTGACGAGAAAGCAGACCCTCTGCCACTGACGACAAGCGCCAAAACAAGATCTTAGCCAGAATCGTTCTATCGACATATCGACAAGTAAAGAAAGTGTATTTTTTTTTAAATTTGCTTTTGAAAAAAATCGCTGTGCGAGTACTACGTGACATAAAAATGTTCAGCACCCACCATTTTATTCATTACGGTGTTTGCTATAAAAAAAAAAATATATGTTTGGGGGTTTAATTTAATTTCCTAGCAAAAAATACAGATTTTTTTTCATGTGAACAAAAAGTGTCAGAAAAGGCTTGATCTTCATGTGGTTAGAAGAGTGAGTGATGTGTGGCATAAACTTCTAATGCTGGGCATAAAATGCTCCCACCTCCCAAAACAACCCCTTTTTGGAAAGTAGACACCCCAAACTATTTGCTGTGAAGCATGTTGAATCAATAGAAGAATTTATTCTTTTACCATAAGTTTTTGGAAAATGCTAAAAAAAATAATTCTTTTTTTACACAAAATTGTCACTTAAATGATTTATTACTCACACATGCCATGGGTATATGTGGAAATACTCCCCAAAATACATTCTGCTACTTCTCCCGAGTATGGGGGTACCATATGTGAGAGACTTTTTGGCAGTCTAGCCAGGACCCTAAAATCTAATAAGCACCTTCAGGTTTTTAAAGGGCTTTATTTCCTCATTACACTTCCTGACTACCTATCAGTTTCGGAGGCCCTGAAATGCCAGGATAGCACCCAACCCCCCCCCCCCCCAAATGGAAAGTAGACAACCCAAGGAATTTGATAAGAAGCATGGTGAGTATTTTACAGATCTTGTTTGTTTTTGGAAAATGAAGAATAAAAACAAAAACATATTTTTTCTTTTCTTTTCTTATATTTCAAAACCTTGTAAGAAAAAAGGATATCTGCAAAATACTCACCATGCCTCTTTTTAAATTTCTTGGGGTGTCTACTTTCCAAAAAGAAATCATTTGTGGGGGGGGGGGGGGGGGTTGGTGCTATCCTAGCATTTCAGGGCCTCTTAAACTGATACGTAGTGAGGAAGTGAAATGAGGAAGTTACACACCTTCATGCTTTAAAAGTGGTCACTGGATTTCAGGCTTCTGTATGTGGCTAGGCTCCCAAAAAGTCTCACACATGTGGTATCCACATACTCGGCAGAATGTATTTTCGGGTTTAATTCCACATATACCCATGGTTTGTGTGAGAAATATATAATTTAAATGACAACTTTGTGTAAAAAAAAAAAATGTCGTTTTCCAGAAAGTTTGTGGAAAAAAAATAAATCTTCCATGGACTCAGTATGCTTCTCAACAGATAGGTTAGGTGTCTACTTTCCAAAAAGGAGTCATTTGGGGGTGTTTGTACTTTCCTGGTATTTTAGCACCTTGAGAAATGTGATGGGCAGTCAGAAAGTAAAAGCTGTGTAAATTCCATTATCTATACCATAGTTACTTTGTAGATGCTATAACTTTCACACAAACCAATCAATATACAGTTATTGGGAGATTTTTTAACCAAAAACATGTAGCACAATACATTTTGGCCTAATTTATGATGAAATTTTAGTTTTTTGGATATTGTTTATGACAGAAATGAGAAAATATTGTTTTTTTTCAAAAATGTTTTTCTTCAAATTTTTTTGTTTTTAGCGCCAAAAATAAAAAGCGCACAGGTGATTAAATAACACCAAAAGAATGCTCTATTTGTGTGGAAAAAGGACATAAATTTAATTCATGTGCTATATTGCATGACCGTGCAATTTTCAGTTAAACTAGTGTAGTGCTGTATAGCAAAAAAATTGGTGTAAATTGCAGTATCTATACCATAGCTTGTAGATGCTTTAACTTTCACACAAAGCAATCAATATACACTTATTCAGATTTTTTTTTACCAAAAAACGTAGCAGAATACATTTTGGCCTAAATGTAAAACTAACTTGAGTTTGCTATATATTTTGTATAGCCAAAAGTAAAAAATATAGCTTTTCTTCAAAATTTTCGGTCTATTTTTGTTTATAGCGCAAAAAATAAAAAGCGCAGAGGTGATCAAATACCACCAAAAGAAAACTCTATTTGTGTGAAAAGAAGGACATAAATTTCGTTTGGGTACAGCATTGCATGACTGCACAATTATCAGTTGAATTAGTGCAGCACCAAGTAGCAAAAAGAGGCCTGGTCATTAAGGGGGGTAAATCTTCTGGAGGGCAATTGCTAAATAAAACAAAATTTGATAGCAGCCGAGAGGCTAATAATGTTACAAATTTACAGAGATGGAAGATAAATCTACACACATCTCTCATGAGCAGGGTGAATAAAATCAATGATTTAAAAAAAAAAAAAACTGATTTTTTTAAATAAAATGCTTTTTGAGGAAAATATATTACCATCCAAAGGTTATTCCATCATGCAATAAAGATTCAACAGAAATGTTGTCCAAATATGAATGATTAACCTATTAAACTGGGGATAAAAAAAACTAATATGAAAAGTTGTTATTCTAAAAATCTTCATCTACTTGCATATTAAAGTTATACCAGTAAGAATTAGTCTTTATGTAGAAAACTATGATTTAAATTAAGCCTTACTGACTAGTGATTTAAATTGTGATTTAGTTTGATTTAAATCAAATCCACCCTGCTCATGAGATGGCACAATTGTCAGCTAAAATGTTGAATTTTGAGGAAAAAGATTCCGAAAATAATGAATTTATCGCTTCTTTAAACCCCTTCAATTCTGGACACTTTCACCCCCTTCCTGTCCAGGCCAATTTCAGCTTTCTGTGCTATCACACTTTGAATGACAATTGCGCGGTCATGCAACACTGTACCCATATGAATTTTTTAGCATTTTTTTATTTTTTTGAGAAAGATAAAGCTTTATTTTGGTGGTATTTATTCACCACAGGGATTTTTGTTTTTTTTTGCTATATAAATGAAAAAGTCCAAACATTTTGAAAAAAAAAGTGTTTTTCTTATAAAATTTTGCAAATAAATAATCTGTCTTCATAAATCTTGGCCAAAATGTATTCAGCTATCTTTTTAGTAAAAAAATAACCCAAATTAGTTTATAACCAACATTTTTTTTTTTCATTTTTATTTTATTTCTTTATATTATGTATGTTTTTTGTTGTATGTAGGGTGTATACTGTCACCCTAGAACAGTGGTGGGCAACCTTTTTTTTCAACTGAGCCAAATCTCGCCAAAACCACGATTGAACTTTATTTTGAGAGCCACATTTTTAAAACTGAAAATACATCCCCCATATAGTAATTCATCCCCCATAGTAATTCATCCCCCATATAGTAATTCATCCCCCCATATAGTAATTCATCCCCCATATAGCAATTCATCCCCCCATATAGTAATTCATCCCCCCATATAGTAATTCATCCCCCATATAGTAATTCATCCCCCCATATAGTAATTCATCCCCCCATATAGTAATTCATCCCCCATATAGTAATTCATCCCCCATATGGCAATTCATCCCCCATATAGTAATTCATCCCCCCATATAGTAATTCATCCCCCATATAGTAATTCATCCCCCATATAGTAATTCATCCCCCATATAGTAATTCATCCCCCATAGTAATTCATCCCCCATATAGTAATTCATCCCCCATAGTAATTCATCCCCCCTATAGTAATTCATTCCCCATATTGTGTCAATTCACTTACCTTTGCTCCGCGCGTTCCTCTCGCCATGTTCCTGCACCATTCCGGTCTTCAGGGCGGACTGTGAGAGGAGAGGAGTTCGTCACGCTGCCCCGCCTACATCCTGACAGCCAATGTTTGCCACGCTCCGCGGGCCGGATTAAAAGTCCTGACTTTTGGGGCGGCCGCCCGAGAGGAGGGAGGGAAGCGGGCGCCCGGCACACAGAAGAGCTGCATTAGAATGTGTAAAGAGCCGCATGTGGCTCGCGAGCCGTGGCTTGCCGACCACTGCCCTACATCTTCTAACATTCTGTTAAAACATTGTGATCAGTACTGCTTGGACCTGAAGAAGGGGACATTCCCCGAAAGCTTGTCCTCAAAATTGTATGTTAGTGCAAATAAAAATAGTATCACGGACAGTACTCAATTGTTTCTGTTGCAAATGCACTAATACGGCTACAATCACTTCTTTCATTTTCCAAAAACTTGTGGCAACAAACGAGATCTGCAAAATACTCACCATGCTTCTTATCAAATTCCTTGGGCTGTGTAGAGTGAATTTTCACAACATAAAGGAGGAGATCCTACGCAGAGCATGGCGTAGGTGTCCACTGGACTTTGATGGGGCGACTATTCAAATCCTGCCTGATCTCTTTACACACCCCTACAGCTGAGAAGCAGCCTGAAGCCTCTTTTGGACAAGATCCAGGAAGTTGATGCTACCTATAGATGGGGTTTCCCCTTTTTCCTCTCAGTTCAGAAAGGTGATCGTTCCCAGACAGTACGCACTCCAGCACAGTTACCGAATCTCTTTGCTCTGCTGAGGGGGACCATCTCGGTCCCAGATTGGACTTCCCTGGACTTACTTGTACAACCTACTCCACCGACACAGTGGCCTCGTGCATCTTCTACAAGGCGGAACAAGCCATGGCCTGATTGGTCGGATCTTCGAAGGAGGGAAGTTTGACTCTCACCTTGCTGTGACCTCTAGGTCTCCCCATCTTGGCCCTGGCGTTGGTGCTTGTCAGCCTGGTCATGCATCATATGATCTAGTACTGTTCAAGTGACTTTGTCTGTTTATATGAGCTGTAGGGTTTGGTTTTACTGTCCTGTGGTGTTGAGGTCCGGACGCCTGTCTGCTTGAATGGGGACCTTTTTACACTTTTTTAGTCCTGGGTTTATGGATGGATCTGTCAGATATCTGATGGGCTTTACCTGTGGTTATGGCTGTCCAGTTATTGTTAGTGTTTTTCACTCTCCCTGGTTAAGGAGTAGGTTGTTCGGCTCCTGCTGGGGGCCGTTCCCGTGGGTCTTTCTACGGGGGGGGGGCCTGCAGGAGTTGGGTCAACTGGCTTGTGCCTGCCAATACATGTTTAAAATTATGTTACCCTTTGCCCTCATCAGATGTTCCCCCATTAAATAAGTTACCTCAAACAGGCCAACTTCTTCTGGGGCCCCCTGTTAATAACGGGGGGCCCCGGAAGAAGTTGGCCCGTTTGAGACCACTTATTTAGAGTGTCACTTATATTTGTGCTTGCTATTGTTTTCATATCTTCTCTCTGGTTCTCTTGCCTTCTCTGACCTTTTTTCTCCAATGTCTTGACAGACACCTACGCATGTGCAGACCCATGCATCGCGATGGTCTCTGACAGGCGGTGACTTAACCACTTGCCTACAGGGCACTTCTACACCTTTCCTGCCCAGGCCAATTTTCAGCTTTCAGCGCTGTCACACTTTGAATGACCAATTGCGTGGTCATGCAACAATGTACTCATATGACATTTTTATCTTTTTTAGAGACAGATAGAGCTTTATTTTGGTGGTATTTAATCACCTCTCGTTTTTTTATCTTTTGCTAAACAAACCAAAAACAACTGAAAATTTTGAAAAAAAATTTTTTTTATCTTAGTTTTTGTTATTAAATTTTGTAAATAAGTGATTTTCTGCCTTCACTGATGTGCGCTAAAGAGGCTGCAGTGATGGGCACTGATGGGCACCGATGAGGAGGCACTGGCACTGATGGGCATTGACAGGAATCACTGATGGGCACTGAAAGGCAGCACTCATATATGGCACTGACAGGCGGCACTGATAGGTGGCACTGACTGGCAGTGATAGGCAGCACTGACGGGCACTGATAGGTGGCACTGATGCACACTGATACGTGGCACTGATGCACACTGATAGGCAGCACTGACTGGCACTGATAGGCAGCACTGATAAATGGCACTGACTGGCATTGATAGGTGGCACTGACTGGCACTGATAGGTGACACTGAAAGGCAGCTCAGATGGGCACTGATGGGCACTGGCAGGTGGCATTGATGGACACTGACAGGTGGCACAGCTGGGGCTACACTAATCATCAGGGCACATTGATGATCAGTGTACATGTCCCCTCTGAGAAATGCCGATTACCGGCTCCCCTCTCCTCACGAGCTGTCAGCATGACGGCTCGTGAGGAGAGAAATGCCGATAACTGGCATTTCCCTATTGACATGCGATCAGCTGTGATTGGACACAGCTGATCACATGACCGAGCCGATGTCTTTGGCTCTTTCCGTTGATCGGTGATCTGTTGTGTCCAAGGGACAGCGCACCACTGATCGCCATGCTGCGCACCCCCGAAGCTGTTAGAGTGGGAGGACGTCATATGACGTCCTCTCAGAATGAGAGAGCCGACTTGTGCCCATAATTTCCTGGCGGGCAGTAGCCGGTTAAACTTGCCTCTTGACCCCCTTCTTGGTACATCGCGATCTTCCTCGTATCTATCCTACCCTTGTCTTTGACTTATAAAGAAAGCATTGGCGTCTCTTAGATTGGTCGATGTCTGGCGTATTCTACAATGACCAGGACTACTCCTTTTATTCTTTCCCACATGACAGTTATTCCTCTTTAGCCTTCAGATAGAGTTAGCGTCAGATTGCCCGTCAGTACACCAGTAATCACATTTAACCCCTCGATTGCCAGAAACACACTCACAGCAAGTGCAGTGTCAGTAGGTCACTGTCACATGATATATTGCACACAAAACCACAGTGTTCGCAGAATCAGGCCTGATCTCTGTTAGCACTTGCTAGTACATTTTTTTGTAGCGGTTCAAGCAGTCCCTGACAGCCAGGTGCTCTTTTTCCCATGAGTCCAGTATTTTTTTTTCTTATAGCGCAAAAAATTAAAAGCGCACTGGTGATCAAATATCACCAAAGGAAAGCTTTATTTGTGTGGAAAAAAGGACATAAATTAAATTTATATACAGCATTGCATGACCGCACAGTTGTCAGCTAAACCAGTACAGCGCTGTATAGCAAAAAATGGTGTAAATTGCAGTATCTATACCATAGTTTGTAGATGCTATAACTTTCATACAAAGCAATCAATATACACTTAATGGGATTTTTTTTTACCAAAAACATGCAGCAGAATATGATCAATCCTTTTTTGTGATAAATATATAAATCCCCCAAATTAACTCCAACTATTATACTTTTAAAATCTATATCAAAATGTGTCAAATAAAACCATACATAGTACCCAATGAATAAAATATAAAATATATGAAGAAAAAAAATATATGAAAAAAATATAAAAAAATATATTAATAAACCCCAAAGTGTCCAAGTCCAAAAATATTTCCAAAATATTTTCTTACATATTCAGTGAAGCAAAACCGATTTTAAATACTCCATGGTAACCTCAAAAAGAAAGGAAAAATTCATAGTGCATTATCCTTATAATATAAATTTATATACTTCACTCAGCGCGCAACACAAAACACATCAAAAATTGTGCAGATTAAATTACTTATATATCCATCCAAATACAACAAAAAAATAGAAAAACCCCAAAACGGGAAAAATCGTGATCACTCCAACCATAAGTGAATAGTGATACTAAGTACTAGTACCCTTTAAACTCCAGCCAAAAGTGATACCAAGTACTATTACCCTCTTCCACTGTTTTATGGCACAAGCTGACATAGAAAACCCGTATTTCTCAATCCTTCATTTTCAGGGGTATTTTTCATAGAAGTAAAGAAAGGCTCTTTTTAGGCAGGATCCATAAAAATGAACAGATTTTAATAATAACTCACATATAAAATAGGGATATCCAGCTTCCAGCACTGATCTCTCTAGTCCTCGGTTGAAAACCATATGTTTCCAACCAACAAAATGGCCGCGGCGACACTTCCGGTAAACGTGCTTGCGTGATGACGTCACTCAACTGACGCGTTTCGTCACTTCCGGACTTCATCTGAAGGGATACCGACGTCTCATTGGCCTCTCCTTTTAATCCTAATGTCTCTCAATAGGATGAAGCCATCTCCGCCATTTTGGATGAGGGAAAATATCGCAAAACCTCATCCTCCTCACTACAGACCCGCAAATGCCGGATATCTTTTTACAATTCATTTTAAACTCTACACACATGATTAATATACTCCCCACCTCTCTAAATATAAACCCATCTAGCCTATCCACTTTAATATAACGAACCTATCTTCTTGACCCATACACAATACTAATATATTTATTTCATAACTAGATATACGGTCAGGTCCATAAATATTGGGACATCGACACAATTCTAACATTTTTGGCTCTATACACCACCACAATGGATTTGAAATGAAACGAACAAGATGTGCTTTAACTGCAGACTGTCAGCTTTAATTTGAGGGTATTTACATCCAAATCAGGTGAACGGTGTAGGAATTACAACAGTTTGCATATGTGCCTCCCACTTATTAAGGGACCAAAAGTAATGGGACAATTGGTTTCTCAGCTGTTCCATGGCCAGGTGTGTGTTATCCCAATTACAATGAGCAGATAAAAGGTCCAGAGTTCATTTCAAGTGTGCTATTTGCATTTGGAATCTGTTGCTGTCAACTCTCAAGATGAGATCCAAAGAGCTGTCACTATCAGTGAAGCAAGCCATCATTAAAAAAACAAAACAAACCCATCAGAGAGATAGCAAAAACATTAGGCGTGGCCAAAACAACTGTTTGGAACATTCTTAAAAAGAAGGAATGCACCGGTGAGCTCAGCAACACCAAAAGACCCGGAAGACCACGGAAAACAACTGTGGTAGATGACCGAAGAATTCTTTCCCTGGTGAAGAAAACACCCTTCACAACAGTTGGCTAGATCAAGAACACTCTCCAGGAGGTAGGTGTATGTGTGTCAAAGTCAACAATCAAGAGAAGACTTCACCAGAGTGAATACAGAGGGTTCACCACAAGATGTAAACCATTGGTGAGCCTCAAAAACAGGAAGGCCAGATTAGAGTTTGCCAAACGACATCTAAAAAAGCCTTCAAAGTTCTGGAACAACATCCTATGGACAGATGAGACCAAGATCAACTTGTACCAGAGTGATGGGAAGAGAAGAGTATGGAGAAGGAAAGGAACTGCTCATGATCCTAAGCATACCACCTCATCAGTGAAGCATGGTGGTGGTAGTATCATGGCGTGGGCATGTATGGCTGCCAATGGAACTGGTTCTCTTGTATTTATTGATGATGTGACTGCTGACAAATGCAGCCGGATGAATTCTGAAGTGTTTCGGGCAATATTATCTGCTCATATTCAGCCAACTGCTTCAGAACTCATTGGACGCCGCTTCACAGTGCAGATGGACAATGACCCAAAGCATACTGCAAAAGCAACCAAAGAGTTTTTTAAGGGAAAGAAGTGGAATGTTATGCAATGGCCAAGTCAATCACCTGACCTGAATCCGATTGAGCATGCATTTCACTTGCTGAAGACAAAACTGAAGGGAAAATGCCCCAAGAACAAGCAGGAACTGAAGACAGTTGCAGTAGAGGCCTGGCAGAGCATCACCAGGGATGAAACCCAACGTCTGGTGATGTCTATACATTCCAGACTTCAGGCTGTAATTGACTGCAAAGGATTTGCAACCAAGTATTAAAAAGTGAAAGTTTGATTTATGATTATTATTCTGTCCCATTACTTTTGGTTCCTTAATAAGTGGGAGGCGCATATGCAAACAGGGAACTGACAGAAAGCACAGCTACTGCAGCTGTGCTCTCTGTCACTGATTGCCGCTAATCACCGGGACATAGCCAGTAACGACCGGCTGTGACCCGGCGACTGACATCCGTGGCCGTGATCGGTGGGACAGGTAGGGCGGCGGCGCGCCTCGCGCGCGCCCCCTACCTGTTTTAAAAACATGTTTTAAAACGTGGTTTTGCCCAGCCGTGCCGCCCTGCCGCCGTATTTCTACAGTGGCTGGGCGGCATTTGGTTAAAAGACACGAGGCCTACAGTATACTGGCTGAACAATGCAAAGCTGCAGACATTAGACATGTCAAGAACAATATTGCTAATCTGAGAACTGTATTTGATAGGAAAATTAATAAAATCAGTGGATCACAGAAGTCTGGAGCAGGAGCAGATGACGTCTATGTTCCAAGAATCTCGTATTTTGAAAGCCTGCCCACAGAACAGGTGGATGCAAGAGCTTCAATCTGCACTCTTTCTTCAACTGTACCATCCACCTCAGCGGCTTCAGAAAACTCAATGTCTCCTGAACTGCTGTTTGATGACACAGAGGACATACCACTCATACAGATTATATGGCATTGTGGTAACCATTCATTGTGCTGAATATGTTTCTTCCTCACAACTAGGCCATACATGCTATTTATTTTATGTAACATCTATTAACATTGATGTTTCCATTATTGATAATGTGAAATGCTTTTTGTGATCAGCACGACCTAATTTTTCATTTTCCCATACAATCCAAAAGGAAGCAGAGGCATCAGGAGGAGTTGAATGTAACACACCAGTGAACCAGCCTAAAGAGAGTAAGAAATTGGAGGATTCAACTTCGTCTTTTCTCGCTAATGCAACTGCTGCCCTTTCAAAGAAGCCTGGTGATTAATACGCTTTTGGCATTATTACAGCTAACAGGCTGAGAAAATTGACAGATGAGCAACAACAATTTGCCGAAATTTTACTGCTTGAAGTGCTGAACAAAGGTTTAATTAACAAGAAATACACACTGAAATACACATGTTCTGAGAGTTGATTAAGCTTGCACTACTGTTTTGACTGCCCTCCAGGTCTGCTGAACTCTAGATAGGCACGTCTTTGTTCTTTATATGTTTCACATCGTTTTGTGGAATCGGCACCTTTTAAACTTTTCTTGTTTTTTTCATTTAAAAACACAGGTTTATGTAATTAAAAATAAGCATGTTCAGTATACCCTGGTTTGAATAAATAATTGATATAACTGCCTGTGTCTTTTTTTTTTTTAATAGCTTTTAGGCAATATTCACATTTATGTATTTAACCACCTCCCGTCCGCCATATAAGGAACTGACAGGCACAAGGCGGTTCTCTCGTTCTGGGAGGACGTCATATGACGTCCTCCCACTCTAACCTCGCATGTGCAGCCGCCGCAGTTGATCTGTGTTCCTGGGACACAGATCATCATTGATTGTGGTAAGGAGCCGTTGGCTGCAGTTCTTTTCCACATGACAGGAAACATGTACACACAGAGTGATAACTCACTGTTACCAGCTTCCTCTCCTCACACACAGATCTTGTGTGAGAAGAGGAATCTTCTAATAGTCAGTTACCGTTTTTTACAGTGCATACACAGATTACAGCCCCTGTCACAGTGCCCATCAAAGCACCTGTCACCAATCAATGCACCTGTCATTGATCAGTGCTCCTGTCGGCCATCAGTTCACCTGTCGGGCATCAGTGCACCTGTCACCTATCAGTGCCCATCAATTTACCAATCGCCCATCAGTGTACCTGTCGCCCAACCTGCAGTGCACCTGTCACTCACTGACCTGTTGCCGATCAGTGCTAACCAGCAGTGCATCTGTCGCCTAGCAGTGTACCGCATCTGTCGCCTAGCAGTGTACCTGTCGCTCATGAGCAGTGCACCTGTCGTCCATCAGTGCCACCATCAGCAGAGTATAGTTGCACAGCCGCAGAGTACCGTCACACAGCCACCATCTCCAGAGTATCCGTCCTACAGCCAACATCAGCAGTCTACTTGTCCGAGTGCCACCAAAGCCAGCCATGTCAAAACAAGTTTACACTAGTAAGGAGGCGTTCAAAATCCTGACAGATGAGAACAGCGGGGAGTTCTCACCTTCCGATTCTGATTCAGTGTATGAGAGCAGTGGATCAGCGACTGAATCAGAGGAGGAAAGGGTTCCCCCTAAAAGGATATGGCGCTCTGAAAATGAGGCAGCCACCAGGAGCGCCATACACCCAAATGGTCAATCTGCAAATGCCAATGGCGCTAGACCCATAGAGGAAAGACCCAGTACCAGCACTGGAATATTCCATCAACCCCCAAGAAGCAGGGCCCAAACATACCTCCCAGATGCTCTTGCCAACCCATTATGGCTGCCCTCCAACTCCATATTGACAAGCATTCCCCCTTTCACTGCACAGCCAGGTGTGCAGGCCAACACAAAGAATTTTTCAGCAATTGATTTTTTAAATTTATTTTTGCCCAACACTTTACTACAGTTTATTGTGGACCAGACAAACCTTTATGCCACCCAATTCATTTCTAACAACCCCATTTCATCCTAAGCCCATCCGTTTGAATGAAGACCTCTTACATTGGAGGAATTTTTTTTTTTTATAAATATTTATTAATTTTTCAAATCATATACAAAGCATTTCAACATTTATATTAAAATAGTTATCTAAACCGTATTTTCTCCTTATATAATTTATATATAACTTCCTTTTCTTACCATCCCCCCCGCCCATACCTCCCACCTCTATCCCCCTATCCCCTCCCTTCCTCCCCCCCTCCCTCCCACGCTCCACATTTTCTCTTCTCTGATTAAGTCCATATCATTCTGTTGTTCCTAATCCCAATTCTAAACCCACTTCCAGGGATATTATCTCTTCATATATTTCACCTTTCCTCTATATTCTTCCCAGCCTTTCCATTTTTTATTATATATCTCCAACATGTCCTCATGCATATAATACAATCTTTCTGTCCCTGAAATCTGATTTACTCTACCCATCCAATCCTCCTCCGTTGGCACCTCTCTTTTCTTCCAGAACCTGGGTATCAGGCTCTTTGCTGCAGTCAAGTAATGCCATATCCCTGAACTCATATGTTTTCACTGAGAGGTCTGAGATATGGAGATATAGTTCTGGATCTAATCCTATATTGATTTTAGTAATTTTCTCTATCAAATAAACTATCCTCTGCCAGAACACCTGTATTTCTGGACACTCCCACCACATATGATACCACGTGCCCACCTCTCCACAACCTCTCCAACACATCCGTGAATTTCCGTATTCATCTTGTGCTCCACGTTAGGGGTAATTTGCCATCTATTCAAACACTTATAATTTATTTCTACATCCCTCATACTAATATTTTCATGAATCAATGTGAGCATTTTCCTCTGCTCCTCCTCTATTTTTCTTCCCATATCTCTTTCCCATTTCTCTATGTGCATTAATTTTGTGTGTGTCAACTTCCATCTTGTGTATTTTTGCCGTTCCGTGTCTACCATTTCCCTGTGACTCAAATATTCTCTCAAATGGATTCCAGTCTTTTCTAGTTCTTATAGGCTTTGGAAGGCTCTCAAAAAAGTACTTCAGTTGGTAATATTATTATTCTTATTAAAGACTTCTCCCTTTCTTTCCTCCATATCCTTGTATGACCCGATTTCCTCTCTTACCATTATATCTCTCAATTGCGCCTCCTGTTTTATAATCCATTTCCCTTCTATGCTATCCTTACCCGTGGTGAAATATTTTGTGTTCCTAAGTGGTATTAATTGTGAAAACCCACCCCTTTTGTCTGTGTAATAAATCCCATTCTTTTAAAACATTAAAATGTACAGTACATGCTAGTGCTCTCCTCTAATTCCCTATATTGTGCGGGTACCCAAATACTTTTACTTAAACTTATTACACTCAGTGCTTTCTCAATTTTAACCCATCTTTTCTCCGGATTATGAATCCAGTCAAAGATTCTCGCGATAATCCCCGCTTTGTAATATCTCCTAAAGTCTGGTACCCCCAATCCTCCTCTTTCTTTACTTCTAGTCAACGTTTCATAACCTATTCTAGGCTTTTTATTCCTCCATATACATTTTATTATCATTTTCCTAAATTCTTTAAAATATGCCTCTGGGAGTTTGATTGGGATCATTTGAAATTTGTATAATACTTTGGGGACAATTACCATCTTTATCAGGTTTATGCGACCTATCCACGATGGGTTTCCATTTCCAACTTTCCTCAGCTCCTCCCTTAATCTCATTTAATAATGCTATATAATTGGCTTTATAAAGGTTCTTAATTGAGGCTGATAGTTTTATTCCTAGATATTTTAATTCTTTATCTCTCCAAAGGAAAGAGAATTCCTCTTGTAGTTTTTCCTTTTCGCTGTTTTTAAGGTTTATATTTAAGATTTTGGTCTTTGTCGGGTTAATTTTCAGGTTCGATAGTTCTCCATACTCCCTCAATGCTTTCATTAAATTTGGAAGTGATGTTCTAGGGTTTCCAACATAAAACATCAGATCGTCCGCATAAGCCACTACCTTATGTTTTCTATCTCTTATCTTTATTCCTTTTATGTCTATGTTCTTCCTAATCATGGACAGTAAGGGCTCCAGTGATAACACATATAACAATGGCGACAATGGACATCCCTCTCTTGTACCATTTGACATCTTAAAATACTCCGATCTTCCTCCATTTACCTTTATGGTAGCGGTAGGCCCTCTATATAACTCTCCAATCCACCCTCTTATTCTATTTCCAATTCCTAACGCTTCCAGGGTATTCATCATAAAACCCCAACTCACCCTGTCGAATGCCTTCTCAGCATCAATCGACATCATTATCATTGGGGTTTTCCCTTTTTTACCCTCCTGTATAAACAACAGTGATCTCAAAGCATTATCTCTACCCTCTCTTCCTGAGACAAACCCCACCTGATCTCTATGTATCCACTCCGGCATCAACTCTTTTAGTCTATTTGCCAGAACCTTTGCATATATTTTAGTGTCTACATTCAACAGCGCTATTGGTCGATAACTCGCACATTGCGAGGGGTCTTTATCTTCCTTCTGTATCAATACTATATTTGCCTGTAAAGGTTCTCCCCTTATCTCCATTCCCCAAGACGTTCATGTAAATCTTCATCTTGGGTATTAAAAGCTCTTTATATTTTTTATGGGATTTGACCGTATATCCATCCGGACCCGGACTTTTCCCTCCCGCCATGCTTTTTAACACTGTTTTTATTTCCTCTGCAGTCATTTCTGCCTCTAAAGAGTTCAGTTGTGTTTCTCTTATTTTCGGTAGGCCTGCGTTCCTCTATGTCTTTCTTTTCCCTCTATTTACTGTTTCCGTTTTCTTAAACGTATCCTGAGGCATATTATATTATACAGCTCATTGTAATACTCTTTAAATATTCTAGCAATATTCTTGGTTGAGAGTACAAATTCCCCCTTGGGATTTCTTATTTTCTCAATATAATTTCTATTTTTCTTCTTTCTTAAATTTCTCCCCATCTATACCTTTCACATGTTATTTTATTAAACACTCTTCTTTTTTCCTCCTCCATTACGTTCTCTAATTCTTCTTTCTTCTTTATTAACAACTGCATTATCTCCTTCGATCTTTCCCTTTTATGCACCTGTTCAAGATCATATATTTCATTTAATAATCTATCTTTTCTCTCCTTTCTTTTTTCTTTTTTGTCCCCATTGCAATTAGTAGACCTCTAATGTAGGCTTTATGTGCTTCCCACACCGTTGCAACCAACACATCCTCTGTTTCATTCTCTTAAAAAAAACATTCTATTTCCCTCTCAATTCTTTGGCCAATCTCTTCATCCATGAGAAGTGCCTCATTCAACCACCATACATATCCTTCTCTCCCCTCTCTACCCCATCTTAACTTCATTGCAACTGGGACATGATCCGACAGGGTGATTCCTCCAATTTTTACTTTCACCACCAACTCTATCATTTGATGTTCTACTAATATGTAATATAATCTAGAATAAGTCTCGTGTACATGCGAAAAGAAAGTATAATCTCTCTCCTTCATATTCCTAATTCTCCAGATGTCCACCAGTTGACACTCATGCAACAGTTTCTTTAACATTCTCAAGGACTTGCTTTCCTCCCTCCTCACACAGGAATTATTATCCATCCGCGGGTCCATACAGATGTTAAAGTCTCCCGCTACTATCATACACCCCCTTTTAAAATCCATCAATCTCTTCAACACTTCTCTCATAAACATCTCCGGCCTCTTATTTAGACTGTAAATGTTTGCTATTGTACACTCAGTTCCCTGTAATTTACCTCTCAAAAATAAAAACCTTCCCTCCAAATCCGTTAATCTCTCCTCCACCTTATATTCTTTGCAACTCCTTTTGCTCTTTTAATTGGTGAGTCCGCATAAAACCATGTTGGAAAATGTCTGATCCTCAATCTAACTTTTCTAATCTAATTTTTGGGCCTCACCCTTAACATGGGGCTTACAAAAAAATGAAGGACCCCATGGGTCAGGCTCAAAGACCAGTTGCTATAGCAGTGGAAAGGCTTACCTAAAACCAGCAGGATAGGTACACAGGCAGGTCACCGTGGCAGAGGAGTGAGATCACCCGAGGTGTGGAGTTTAAGTACAAACCGGTGTTCACCAGAGCTCCTGATGATGGAGATGGATTTGGCTGTGTGTTACACCAAGTCACGGTCCTCAGGATCTCTCCACCAGGAGGTGAGCAAGCAGAGGTCCAGTAGCATATAAGCAGGTAAGGATCAAACAGAAGTGTGGTTAGTAAACAAGCCAAGGTCTGTAAGGAGCAGTCGCAGGTTGGGATCAGGCAGGAGCGTAGTTGAGAACAAGCCAAGGGCCAATAATGAGTGATATCATCTCTGCTGTATCCATATTTTGCTAAGGAGCATGATACTGGCTGGAGAGCATAATAATCTGGCAAACAGGAAGTACAGAGACATAGCTCATGGGAGGAGCAAGGGGTTCAAGGTTCATGATAAACAAGGTCAAGGTAGGATCAGCCAAATAATTGTCAAGGGAGCTGTCCAGCATTCCAGGTGGCTCAGCTAAAAGAAACATTGAAACTCACTGCAGAAGGCCCATGTTCGGACTCAGGCTCTCACAATACTGGTCCACACACCCAGTCTACCACATGCCACTTTATTCTTCTATAATGCCCAGGTCATGCTACGAGATGATCATGCGTTGCCTTCATTTCAGTGACAATAGCCAGTGCCCTTCCAGAGATCATCCCAACTATGACAAATTATACAAAATTCGACCACTTCTTCATTTTTTTTCCCAAAGATTTGCTGAACTTCTTGTCCCCAATAAAAATATACGTGTGGACGAATCAATTGTCCACTTCGCTGGCCGGCTAGAAATTAAGCAGTATATTCCAAGTAAGAGGGCAAGATATGGAGTAAAGCTCTACAAGCTTTGTGAAAGAGTTATGGGATATTTATATGCATTCTGTGTATATGAAGGCAAAGATTCCCAGCTCCATCCCCCCCGAGTGCCCAACCTACTTTGGAACAAGTGGGAAAATTGTCTGAGACCTGGCTTATCCACTTTTCCAAAAAGGCTATCACATTTACATGGATAATTTCTACACCAGTCTGCCCCTTTTCCAACACCTGTAACGTGAGAAAACCTTGGCCTGCTTTACCTCCCGAAAAAAAAGTAAGGACTTCCCACAATTTTTAGTGAATACCAGGCTACAAAGGGGGAATCAGCAAGCCTAAGAAATGACGAAGTGCTGGCCCTGAAGTGAAAGGATAAGAGAGACATTTACGCTCTTTTCTCCATCCACAACGACACCTCGGTGGAAATTACTGAAAGACACGGTCCAATTCAAAAGCCTGTGGCCATCCAAGATTATAATCTACATGGGGGGGTGGATTTTAATGATCAAATGTTGCAGCACTATTTAGCAACAAGAAGGTCCCGCTTCTGGAATAAAAAAGTTGCAATCTATTTTATTCATTTAGCTATATATAATGCATGTGTCACCTACACCAAATCCACAGAAAGACCCACTGCCTTCCTCAGATTTAAAGAAGTTGTCAGCAAGCATTTGTTCCGATTCTGTGAGCAGACTTCATGAGTGCCACTTCCCTAAGAGCATTCCACAAACAGAAGCAGGTCGAAGACACCAAAAAAGATGTTGGGTATGCAGCAGAAGAGGAGTTAGAAAAGACACAAATTTTCACTGTCCCCAGTTTGGGAGGGCCCAACCAGGCCTGTGCATCAGAGACTGCTTCAAACGTTTTCACACGTTACTAAGATATTAGCCCATATTTCAAACTGCCTGCCTTTTCCCCATTTCAACATATCTGCTGATCATTTGCCTGCTCCCTCAATCAACCATGCTACTGCCTTCTACCTTAACCAACCCATAGACTGTTTATCGACTATATGCCTTTGCCTGCCGTTTGCAATGTTTATCCACCATGTTTCTGCCTTCCACCTGAACTGACCCTGGCCTGTTTATCGACTATGCTTCTGCCTGCCGTCTGGATTATCAACCATGTTTATGCTTTCTTCTTGGACTGACCTCGGCCTGTTAATCGACCTATGTTTTTTTGCCTGCTGCTTGGATTGAAATTTTGCCCTGCTACTGTAGTAGTAGGAGTCAAGATAACACATATGGGAGGGGCTTCAGAGTAGAGAAAACCAGTTTTTGGTTTTCTCTGGGTTTTGTAATTCCCAGAACAGGGTCTGTTTGTCAAGAGGCTTTGAAGAGATTAGGTGGGACGAAGCCTCTACCCCTGTGCTCTGGTCCTACCTGACCAAGGCCCTAGGCCTGATGTTCCTGCCTGCTGCCTGGACCAATGCTTTGGCTGTGCTGACCATATTTTTGCCTACTGCCTGTCAGTACCCAGGACCTTTTTATGGGCCATGTTCTTGCTTGCTGCCTGGACAAACACTTTGACTTTGCTGAATATATCTCTGCCTGCTGCCTGTAATGACCTAGGATATTTTATGAACCATGTTCCTGCATGATGCCTTAACCATACTTTGGATGTGCTGACCATATATCTGCCTGCTGCCTGTCCTGACCCAGGGCTTTTCGTGGACCTTGTTCCTGCCTGCTGCCTAAATGTCAGCCTGTTGCCTGTACTGACCCAGACCAATGCTCTCCTGATATTACAGGTAATCTTTTGTTTACATTGTTTTCTATACAGTGTTTGTTGATTTTTGTGTTACACTAGTTGCAATGCTGGGCACATAATCTGTACAGACATTGAAAAGGTCTTGCACATGTGGTATCCCCATAATCAGGAGTAGTAGAATGTATTTTGGGGTATAATTCTTGGTATGTCCATGCTGTTTTTTTAGAGATATCTTATCGATTGACAACTTTGTGTTAAAAAAATACATTCTCATTTTCTTTCCACATTTTCCGAAAACTTGTGGAAAAAAATTAACTGTTCAAAAGACTCACTATGCCTCTTAGAAAATACATTGTGGTGTTTTCTTTCCAAAATGGGGTCATTTTGTGGGTGTGTCCACTTTCCTGCTGCTCCAGGAGCTTCAAAAACATAATCGGTTGTCAGAAAATTAAATGAAAAATGTGCTTCTTGGATGTTGGGGCTCTCTATGTGGCCAGGTTGTGGAAAAGTTTCACATGTGGTATCGCTATAATCAGGTGTCAGTAGCTGAATGTATTTTAGGGTGTAATTTTTGGTATGTACATGATGTGTGTAAGAAATATCTTATAAATGGACAACATTGTGTTAAAAAAAATTTGTTTTAATTTTCTTTCCACATTTTTTGAAAACTTGTGGAAAAAAGTGACATGTTCAAAAGACTCATTATGCCTCACAAAAATTACGTTGGAGTGTTTTGCTTTCCAAAATGGGGTAATTTTGTGGTTATTTCCTCTGTCCTGGTGCTCCATGGCCTTCAAAATATGATAGGTTGTCAAGAAATTAGATGTGTCATTTTTGCCCCTAGAAGGCCTAAAGGTGCTACTATGTGGTCAGGCTGTAGAAAAGTCTCATACATGTGGTATCCCCATACTCAAGAGGAGTAGCTGAATGTATTTTGATATGTACATGCTATGTGTGAGAAATATCTTATAAATGGACAACATATGACAACACGTTTTCATTTTCTTTCCACATTTTCCGAAAATGTGGAAAAAAATTACATGTTCAAAAGACTCATAATGCCTCACAGAATATACGTTGAGGTGGGGTAATTTTGTGGGTAATTCCATTGTCCTGGTGCTCCAGGGCCTTCAAAAATTTAATAGGTAGTCAGGAAATTAAATGTGTAATTTATACCCCTAGGTCACTCTTTGCATGTTGGGCCTCTGTATGTGGCCAGACTGTGAAAAAGGGAGTACTCAGGAGGAGTAGCAGAATGTGTTTTTGGAGTGCAGTTGCAAGTATGCATGTGCCGTGTGGGAGAAATAACCTTTTAATATAACAATTATGTTGAACGAAAACAACAAAATCTTCATTTTCAATAGAATTGTGGGAAAAAATTACAACTTCAAAAAACTCCCTACGCCTCTGACTAAATACCTTGGAATGTCTACTTTCCAAAAAGGGGTAATTTGGGGGGTATTCGTATTGTCTTGGCTTGCTAGTGTCTCAAGAAATGAGAGAGGACATCAGTATATCAGGTGTGATCAGTTTTCAATGATTGGTACCATAGCTTGTAGACTTTATTACTTTCACAAAGACCAAATAATATACACAGATTTGTTATTTTTTACCAAAGAAATGTAGCAGTATAACTTTTGGCCAAAATGTATGAAGAAAAATTACTTATTTGCAAAATTTTACAACAGAAAAAAAGAAAAATGTGGGGTTTTTTTCAATATTTTTTGGTAGTTTTTTCATTTTTAGCGCAAAAAATAAAAACCTTGTGCTGATTAAATACCACCAAAAGAAAGCTCTATTTGTATGAAAAAAAGGGCAAAAATGTAATATGAGTACAGTGTTGCATGACTAATTGTCAGTCAAAGTTTGACAGTGCTAAAAGCTGAAAATTGGTCTGGGCAGGAAGGGGGTATACGTGCCCCACTTCCGTAAAGGGCACTTTTACCCCCTTCCTGCCCAGGCCATTTTTCAGGTTTCAGCTCTCTCACACTGAATGAAAATTGTGGGGTCATGCAACATTGTACCCAAACTAAAATTTAATCTAATTTTCTTCACACAACTAGAGCTTTCTTTTGGTGGTATTTAATCAACATTGGGGTTTTTATTTTTTGCTAAATTCCCAAAAAAATTCAGAAAAGTTTTTCTTTGTTTCTGTTATAAAAGTTGGCAAATAAATAATTGTTCTTCATAAATTTAGGCCAAGATATATTCTGCTACATGTCTTTGGTGAAAATAACCCAAATTAGGATGTATTTTTTAGTTTGTAGGAAAGTTATAGAGTTCATAAACTATGGGATAGATCTGAATATTGATGAATCCTGAAGTACTGACGGCCAATCTAATTTCTTGAAGTCCAAGAATGTCAGAACAGTACAGATATCCCCCAAATGATCCCTTTTTGCAAAGTAGACAGTCCAACATATTTCATTAGAGGCATGGCGAGTTTTTTGAAGTTCTATTTTTTTTTGTTTTTGTCATAATTTTTCGGAAAATGAAAAAATAAAAAAAATTATTTTCACCATTTTTTTTTTTACATACTGTCACCAGTGCAGTGTCAGTGCAGCATCATCATATAATGGCGTGGCATGGCGGTGATCAAAGACACTGACTGGTGACAGTATAACAAAAATATATATAATTTTTTTTTATTATTGTCAAAACACGATAGATGGCAGGTGTATGACTCAGAGGCCAGCAGAGGATTTCCAATGGGATATTGCGTTACTTAAACCTGTGTAATGTGAGTTTAATACTTGGATGGTGGGAATAAAAAGTTTTAAAAGGTAAAGCACTATGTCCTCTATTTCTTCCTGCATGCGGAGTAACACAAGGAGAGGATAATTAGGAGGTCTGGGATAACAAAAGGAGTGTGTAATCCCTGAGGGGATAATCAGCCACCAGAGGATACATCCATTACTCCTAAAGGAAGGATCTCCCTATTTCACCAGCAAAAGTGGTCCCTCTATCCGCGCTGAGTGCTGTAGTGCCTCCTCCTCTGCTTGTACGGGCTCCACGTGTCCCTGTCTTTTCTCCAGCCTTGTGTCTCTGTGTTCTCCCCTTCACTTCCTGCTTCCTCCCCTTCCCTGCATTCTTTGCTGTGTAGTGGATGAGTCATCAACTTGGCAGAATGCCCAGGTTTTACAAATAGGGGAGAGAGAGGAAGGACTGACTGCTCAACATGTGATTCCTTCTGAATCCTCTTGTACAAGGAGCCTGCTACACACTCCCCCCACCAGAGAAGCTTTGGTCCTCCAAAGACAGCAGTAAAAGCAACGTGTTACATGCTTTTTTATATACACGCGGAGAAAAAGCAAAGTTAGTACACACAGGAAATTAAATTATTCACACTTGCATAAGAATCTGGCAGAGGAACCTCCCACCATGTAGCAGAGTGAGGGTTGTCCTGCCCATAGGCCACACTAATGGGAATGGCCCAAACAGATGTGCCAGGGGGTGAGTTGGGGCTATTCTCTACCGAAACTGCTGTAGGAGAACCAGGAGTCACGAGATTCCTTCTAGAAGCATGTACTACTTCCTCAGAGTTTTCACCCAACACATCATATGTCAGTCTTTTTGGGGGTTGAATAACTCTACGCTCTCTCTGTTCCCTGGGCTCTAGCAATGGTTCTTGCGTTGCTTCCGATGTTGGTTCTGACACTACTGACTCATCAACCCTTGCTTCTTGCTCGACGCTCTCTGTCTCTCCCAGTTCAGCTTCCTCCACATCTTCTCCCTCATCAACAATGGACCCAGAATCTTCAGGTTCTAACTCTAGCTCAGGCTCTTGCAAATCTTCTGTAGGCTGGGCCTGAGGTACAAATTCTGGAGCCTCTGGACTAAGAGGAACTACGTCAGTCACTCCAGTGGAAAAAGGAGTGGTGGGTTCGGAAATGTCAGATGGCCACAGCAAATCTGTCCCTACCTCCTCACTCTCACTGTCCTCTTCATTTGCAGGAGGTGGTGAGGGTTCTCAACTGAGAACCAATTTGACCGGAAAAGGGTGTTGGCCCACTCAAAACCTGGCACCGCAACCACCTTTTGCCTTTGTCAGATGCAGTCCATCTACCATCACAATCTGATCCACAGTCTACCCCCTCAACTTCTCAGAGGACTAGACCTGTGACCTGTGAACCTTTCTACTAAAATCTTTGCCACAGTTGATGCTAACTGATCTCTAGCAGGAAAAGCCTGGGCATACCTGGTAAAATGGTCAGTCACTACATTCCCTGTCCACTCTGATCCGACTCCAGGCACAGGAAGTCAATGCACACCAATTCCATGGGTCCCTGACTTTGAAGGTGGCCCATTGGGGCAGCTCGTTGAGGCAGAGTCTTCCTCTGAAAACATCGGATGCAGGAGTGACAGTAACTTTTAACTTCTGTCCGCATGCAGGGCCAGTAGAAGCGGTCTCTTACCAAACAAAAGGTTCTTTCTGGTCCCAGATGGAGAGCAGTCAGCACCATTTCTCTGTGTTTTGCGGGCAAAAATAGCTGCCATTTCTCTTCAGGATCATCAGAGGGGCCCCTTCGGTAGACCACTCCGTGGCGTAACTGTAGCCGCCGGGCCTCCCTTGACGATGTAAGAAGCAAATCAGGGCTTTTGCTTTCTAAAGCCTTCAATACTAGGCCACAGAGGGGGTCTTCCAACTGATCTCTTCGCAGATCCTTCCTGGAAAGCTTGGGCAGGCCTTCACCCCCAACCTGGGTGACATTGCAATAACACCTGGGAACGCCAGATGCCGAAATCCCAATGTCTTCTGCCCTGGACCCACCTCTTGTTCGGTGTTCCACTCCTTGGCATAAGGCTCGTACCCCTTCAGAGGGCACCTGAGTCCACTCTTCTGGGGAATCCTTGGAACAGTGAGGTCTTCGGGATAAGGCATCTGCATCCCTATTCCCAATCCCTGGCCGATAACTGAGGCTGAAAGTGAACTCCGATAAGGCAGCTAACCACCTGTGGCCAGTAGCATCCAGTTTAGCTGTAGTGAGAATGTATGTGAGGGGGTTATCTGTTTTTATCACGAATTCTGCTCCATATAGGTAATCTCGGTAATCTCGAAGTTTTTCCACTACTGTCCACTTCAAGGCCAAGAATTCAAGCTTGTGGGTGGGGTAGTTCTTCTCAGCGGACGCCAAACCCCGGCTCACATAGGCGACAGGTCGCAAGCATCCATTCTGTTCTTGATAGAGGACTCCCCCTAACCCATCTCTACTTGCATCCACATGCAATTCATACGGCTTGGCTGGGTCTGCATAGGCCAGGATTGGGGCGGTGGTTAGACTCTTTTTCAGCCGTTCAAAGGCCTCTTCACACTGTCCATTGTCCTTGAATAGATTCCCTAGGCCTCCTGGGTCCCACTGCTGGCTTCGCAGGTCTAGAAAGATCTGCATCATCATTATCTTCTTCGTTTCTGAGCAGTGCATTGAGTGGGCGGGCTATCCGAGCAAAGCCCTGGATGAATCTGCGATAATAGGAGCAAAACCCTAGGAAAGATCTGAGCTCTGTGACATTTGTGAGCCTTGGCCATGAGGTGACAGCTTCCAGCTTCTTGGGGTCAGTCATATTAATGGTGAAGCGCTCAACTTATATAAAAATGAAAAATTATGAAAAATTATCTCCTGCCTAAATAATAAATTCCAAATGTGCAAACAAATAATCAATCTAAACGAAAATGTCTAGTGCAACATCCCCACATATAAATTATACGCCCCCTGATGATAGTGATGATCAACTAATGCCTCTTAACTGTGCAAAGTGATACATATATCCAATTAAATAAAAACAATTAGATGAAAAATCAATTCAAAATTATTAGTGATGCCACACTGTGCAAAATAATAAAAGTGTTCAATGACTTCACTCCATGCTGCAATTGTGCTCTTTGTGATAATCTTGATGTGACTCCCCTCAATAATAGCCAAAGTGCCCCCTCACCTTCCACATTCGACCCTTGCGGGTCACAAAGCTTTATATATATTATATATCTCTGCCAGGTTTTTCCTCCTCCACTGCCTCCACCGAATTAATCAAGATCCTCCTCCAGGCAATGAGTTCCACTCAAATAACTCCCCTCACAATACGGACTCAGACACAGGGCGCATATGCAAGAAAAAGCAGACCTCCATAGTGCAACACTGTTTTAATGCACTCAGAGATATATAAAAAAACGCACTCACATATCCTCCAACAGAGAGAAGCAGTTCCCCATGTGCTATAGGTATATTCAGGTGTACAAAGATGGCGTCCAAACCCGGAACCGGAAGTACGTCACCCCTATGACCGGAAATACGTCGACGCGTTGCGCCACGATCACGTGGCTTCTTCAGGATGCCGCATTGGATGGCCGGACTTCCTTTTAACCACTTAGGATAATTTACAAGGGGTGTGTATATTACCTCCATTTTCTTGGAGCCCAATATGCATAGGACGGCCGTGAACCGCCGCTACTTCCCCTGGTTTCCCATTATGCCTTCTCTACTGTTCCTAAATTAATTAAAATCACCCCCCAATGACAAAATTAAATTCATGTCACCCACCGTCTTCTCCATCAGCCTTTGAAAGGTGGCTGCAGAGTTGCACAAACCTTGAGGCATCCGGTCAAATTCAAAGAACCCTATTGGGATTATGAACGCGGTCTTTTCTCGGTCTTCCGGGTGCATGGGGATAATGGGGGTAAAACCCATTCTTCAGGTCCAGCACACTGAACCACTTTGCCCCTGATAGGCTTTGCAAAGCATCCTCTAACCTGGGGTAGTATTAGGCTTAGCGTCCGGTAGTCGATGCACAATCTCAAAGATCCGTTCTTCTTCCGGACCACCACTATCGGAGAGGCGTATGGGCTTCGGGACTCTCTGATGATGCCTGTCCTCTTCAACTCTGCCAATTGCTCACACAGGTCTTCCAAATCTCCCAATGGAACTCGTCGAACCCTTTCCCTGAATGGGGCGTCTTCTCGAAGCCGAATCCGATGATAGGCACTCTCTGCACACCCCACATCGAACTCACTTCTGGAGAATGCAGCCCGCCACCTTAGGAGTTGATTCTTCGCTCTCTCTCTCCATTCCGGGGAAAGGGGGGTGTTCCTTGGGTAAAATGCATCGACAGGGATTTCTTTCTCTTTTCCGTCCCCTAGCTCAGTGGGCAAGATTGGGGTTGCAGGATCCACATGTCCTAACAGCACCCGAGCTGGGATTTTCACTGGGGCAGCAGTTGGGTTATGAACACTGACCAAAACCTTTCCGTGGCTCCTCCGTAGCGCTTTTGTTGACACTACCTCCGGGAGGATCTCCACTCCTGTGTTCACTTCACAGCCACCAGCCTCAAGGACAATGAAGGGGCCTGGCTGCTTCCAGGTCAGTTTGACTGATGCTTGAAAACACGCCACCTCTCCGGGTTGTAGCACCTTCTCATGTTGATCCAGGCGCCATATTTTACCTATTCTTTCCGCTGGGGCTCTCCTCTCTTGTACCAGGCGCTGATATGCTTGCCTCAGCATGGGATGTACAGAAGTGGGTTGATCATTGGGCTCTTCGACAAGATTGGTGTTGGTCCCTATGATTAGGGGACTCCTATTGGCCCCAGGCGGCCGGGGACAGGTGACGGCTAAGGCTTCGAAAGTCTCAGCCTTCCCTGTAATGGAAGGATCAAAAGTTAGTCTGACCGATAGGTAACCATCATAGGGAAACTTCTGGGTTCCTATGCCCCATATTTCCAGGTCTTCCAGCTTCTGCAAGGGCAAATGCTTCAGATGCTTGTCATAGAAGTCTCGGTACAGAAGGGTTACTTGGGCTCCGGTGTCCAGAAGAGCCCTGGTATAAATCCCTTGGGAGGGTCCCACTAAATTCTCAGGGAGTGGTGAACAGGTAGCCGTCTTCTTCTGTTCTGCAGTTCTTATCCTTACTCCCCTCCTGGGGGAGTTTTGGCTCGGCCTAAGCCGTGGTTGACTCCCAGGTTTGAGGTGTGCACTGACTCCCTGAGGTGAAGTGTCATTTTCCCTAGGCTGTTTGTAAGGGATGGTGGGGTCCTTCTGGATAGGACCAGATTTTCTCCTCGCCCCCCTTTTACTTGGTTGAGTGGAGCTAGCTACGGTGGTGGGGTCCCTGGGTTGCTCCTTCACCAGGGCCCTCTGAAGTTTTCCGCCGGTTTTTGGCGCTTAGCTTCAGGCTTCCTGGGGCTCGGACAAACTCTCCTGACATGTCCGGTCCCTCCACAATTAAAGCAGATCATTTGAATGGTGGAACTAGTTGCTTGCGTTGGGGCAACTCCTGACAGGTTTTCAGAAACTGCTCTCTTCTCTCTCGCTAAACCCGACGGTCCCGCCATTAGTAAGGTCACCATCTCCATTAGTTGGGACACCTGAGTCTTAAGGCGTTCAACTTCAGGGGTGTCACCTCCCACATTGACTACCCGGACCCCTACAACAGAGTCTGACTGTCTCTCTTTGTCATCCAACATGGCTTCCTCCTCTCTCACAGTCCGGATCAAGTCTGGATAGTTCAGGAGGCCACCATCTCGCCGAGTTCGTAATAGAATAGCAATGGGTGCTAGGGGCCTGGCTCCCCGTAGGACTTGTTGCGCCCGAACCTCATCTACTCTTTCAGGGCCTATTCCCCTTTTTAGCAGAATTTGGTATATTATAGCAGCAAGTATCCCGGACGAGCCCCCCACGTGTAGCACTGCCCCTTGGGACAAGCTGTATTATATTATGGGTCCTGCGCTCAATAGATCCAACCCTAAGCAAACCCAATCCCTCTGGCACAACTGGTAATGAATAGCAAATACCCCGCCAAGAAATTTGCTGACACAGGGTTAAATAAAACAAGAACAATTTTATGGAGAATAAAATGTAGTGTAGAGGGGTGGGGTTCCCCTTTCAACTTCAAAACTTACTTTAGTCCTTATAATGAAGTAAATAGCAGCTGAAGACTTCTTTGGAGTTTCAGCTGGTGTGGGTTACATCAGATTTCACTAGGTTTCTGGGCTGAGAGGGTCCAACCTCAGTGTCTAAAGGCAACACAAAGCACCCCAAGACCAGGGGCAGTCGCAGGATGCAATCTCCCAGTATGTGTCTGTCCCCGGGGCGGACAGTCTCAATTACACTGGTGGTGAGGGGCAAAGCAGGCAGAGGGATCTGTGGCTTGCACAGGGCCCTGGATGGGTGAGATCCCAGCAGTGGGGTGCGGATGTCCCAGTCTATATGCAAAGTGTAAATGGTGTGTCTTACTCTCTCCAGGGGGACAGCTCACCAGACTCTGAACACACAGCAGGGTCCCTCTATCCGCGCTGAGTGCTGTAGTGCCTCCTCCTCTGCTTGGACGGGCTCAACGTTTCCGTCTTTTCTCCAGCCTCCTGTCTCTCTGTTCTCCCCTTCACTTCCTGCTTCCCCCCCTTCCTTGCATTCTTTGCTGTGTCATCAACTTGGCAGAATGCCCAGGTTTTACAAATAGGGGAGAGAGAGGAAGGACTGACTGCTCAACATGTGATTCCTTCTGAATCCTTTTGTACAAGGAGCCTGCTACAGTTATATAACACAGATATCTGTACACTTAGTGTTTATGATATAAACATTTCATTGTAGCTCTGACTGTATTGTTTCGGGTCGTTGACCTGCTGGAAGGTGAACCTCTGCCCCAGTCTCAAGTCTTTTGCAGACTTTAACAGGTTTTCTTCTGAAATTGCCCTGTATTTGGCTCCATCCATCTTTCCAGCAACTCTGACCAGCTGACCTGCTGAAGAAAAGCATCCCCACAACATGATACTGCCACCATCATGTTTCACGGTGGGGATGGTGTGTTCAGGGTGATTTGCAGTGTTAGTTTTGCACCACACATAGCATTGCTTTTAGGCCAAAAAGTTCCATTTTGGTTTCATCTGACCATAGCACCTTCTTCCACATTTTTGCTTTGTCCCCCACATGGCTTCTCGCTGCAAACGGGACTTCTTATGGCTTTCTTCCAACAATGGCTTTCTTCTTGCCACTCTTCCATAAAGGCCAGATTTGTGGAGTGCCCGACTAATCATCCTGAGGACAGATTCTCCCACCTGAGTTGTGGATCTCTATAGCTCCTCCAGAGTTCCCATGGGCCTCTTGGCTGCTTTTCTGATAAATGCTCTCCTTGCCCGGCCTGTCAGTTTAGATGGACGGCCATGTCTTTGTAGGTTGGCAGTTGTATACTCTTTCCATTTTCGGATGATGGATTGAAAAGTGCTCTGTGAGATGGTCAAATATTGGGATATTTTTATAACCTAACCCTGCTTTAAACTTCTCCACAATTTTATCCTTGACCTGTCCGGTGTGTTCCTTGGCCTTCATGATGCTGTTTGTTCACTAATGTTTTCTAACAAACCTCTGAGGGCTTCACAGAACAGCTGGATTTATACTGAGATTACAAAGGTGGACTGTGTTTACTATTTACTGAAAAGTTTGAAATAAATATTTTGTACTTCCTGCTATAAAACATCCAATAAATAAATTTTAAAATTGTGCGTGCGTGCGTGCGTAGGGCGTTAGCATTTACCGGGTCCAGTCTCCACGTTTTATTATAGGATAGATGTTCTGGGAAATTTAGGGTCATAGTAATAGGGTGATGATCCGATAAGAACATCGGTTCAAAGGATGTGGTTTTTAAGAACTGGAGGTCTTTTTTTGTGATCCATATGTAATCTATTCGTTAGTAACAATTGTGGGGAGGGGGAGAGGAAAGTGAAATCCTGGCCTTCAGGGTTGAGGGTATGCCAGGAGTCATGGAGTAGGAGCTTGTGCAGTTGCTGTTTAATCTGTCGGAGAGCCCGGTATGGCAACGATGAGGTACCAGATGTCCCCTTAATCCCCTTGAAGAGGTATCTTCAAGGGGGATTAAGCGCTAGATTAAAATCTTCACCAATGATAAGGATACTATAGTGTAAAGAGGCTAATAGCCCATGGTATTTATGGTAAACTTCTTAGCTTACTTGAGCTGAATTGGGACTATAAATATTAGCTAGAGTAATCGGTCTCCCCCATAGTGTTCCTTTAAGGAATATGTATCGTCCTTCAACATCCGCGAACGAGCCTGTAACTTGTATTGGTATATGTTTTCAATTTTTTCATCTACGTGAGAATTTTTCTGGTATATTGAGATCCTTAGCGTTCAGGGATACAATCTTAAGAGAGGCACAGTTCAATGTACAATGTTTCGGGTCCATTTCAGGGTGTCTCTGTGTTGGCGAGTTTTCTGTTGGCTGGAGTTGTCGAGCTAAGGGGTATGAGAAGAATAACGGGTAGTGGAGTTTGAGGCAGGAGTGGATGGGGCAGTGTCTTGTATCGGATGTGGAGTGGTAGGGGAGGGGAGGAAAAGAAAAAAAAAAGGGGGGATTTTGAAATTTAGAAAAAGAGAATTAGAGTGGTAGCCAAGTCCGTAGCAGATTATAATTGCCTATAGGGCTAAATAGAGGAATCCGACAGCAGAAGTTAGGCCAGCTATCCTGCATTGTAAGGTAGGGAAAAAAAGTGTCGGAGGTATTCAGCACGAGTTTAAGAACTCTGCTGTTGTGGGACATTGTAGGTCCTTGCTAGATGACAGTGTAGTCGCAGCAAGGACAAAGAAAAATGGAGTCATAGAAGTGTCTAGTTGGGATGGCCCAGTCAGGTCCTAAATTTGAGTAAGGTTTATGGTTTCACTGTATATAGGAATGTTGTTGGGTATATGTAAGCCTGACGCAAGGCGACAACAACCACCCCACCAAAGATCAGCCAAACAAGGACCACCCCAGGATACCCGCACGGCAGCACCACCAGAACGGGTAAGCTGCCACCACCAATCCTCACCGACCTGCCAGCCTCCGCAGGGCCCTCCCCAGACCACCAGGAACCAGCTCAGGCCCACTGATCGCTGCTCCGCTGCCCAGCCCATACATCGGCTCTGGGCCCACCCCTGGACACCCAGCACCCAGCTACCGGGCACCCAACTACCACCCAGCACCCAGCTACCGGGCACCCAGCTACCACCCCTGGACACCCAGCACCCAGCTACCGGGCCCACAGCTACCTGCACCCAACACCTAGGGGCTGTTCTAGACCACCCTCCACCCTGCAGCAGCCGGCACCCAGCCTCGGACCAAGGACCTCTCCAGGCCACCAAGCAGAGAGGGTCACCCGGCACCCAGCTACCACCTCAGGACACCCAGCACCCTGCCCCAGCCTAGGGGCTGCCCCAGACCACCCAGCACCCTACATCAGCTGGCAATCAGCCACGGACCACCCAGCGAATCGAGACGTCGCCGCACCTCTGCCTCCCGCACCGTGCCTCCCTGCTATCCGCCGATCCACTGGACCCACTGAAGACCCCACGGACGTCAGCATACTGCACCCACAGATTTCAGCCAGCCAGCTAGCTGCTGCCCTTTACTCCCACTCTCCCCCTATAGAAGGACTCTAGTGTACTCCTCCATGGTGATACAGACTCTCCACACCACCTCGCCCTGACCCGTATCCCTTCACCTCCCCTGACCCGAACAGCACTGCACTCACCCCAGCATGCCACCTGCACTCCTCTTCCTCGTTTTCCTCTCCTCCATCCCAAAAATCACCTCCCTCTACCCGCCTACCCCCCCAAAACAGCTCTACATTGCCCCTTCACTTCTCCCCTCTCCCCACTACGGCACTCACCACCTCCTCCTGGTACTCCACTCCCCCGTCGGCCCACGTGCCACCACTACCAGACCCACACGCACCTCCCATTCCTATGCCACCCTCCTCACCCTTCTCCTTCTCCTATCCGCTGGGGACATCTCCCCGAACCCTGGCCCCTCACCACCTCACCCCCCCTCCAGGAACCCCCCTGCTCCCGCCAGCCGCCGCAACCCCCTCAACCTCATACCTGTGCACCTCCTCCCCTATCCATCCCCCCTCTCTCGATTGCTCTTCTGAACGCCCGTTCGGTCTGCAACAAACTAACTTCCATCCATGACCTCTTTATCTCCCACTCCCTCAACCTCCTAGCCATCACCGAAACCTGGGTACAGGCCACTGACTCTACCTCCCCTGCGGCACTCTCCCATGGAGGTCTCGTCTGGTCCCATTCACCAAGACTGAGCGGTCACAAAGGTGGTGGTGTCGGCTTGCTCCTATCACCGCTGAGCATCTTCCAGGACCTCCCTAACCCCCCCTCCCTATCCTTCTCCTCCTTTGAGGCTCACTGCATCCGGCTCTTCTCACCCACCCCCCTAAGGATTGCAGTGATCTACAGGCCCCCCGGATCCATACCCCGCTTCCTGGATGACTTCGCCGCCTGGCTTCCCTTCTTCCTCTCCTCTGAGCTACCGACCATCATCCTCGTGGACTTCAACATCCCCATCAACGACAACACCCCTGCTACCTCCCAACTCCTCCACCTAACCTCCTCCTTCGCGCTCACACAATACACTCAATCCTCCACCCACATCCGTGGGAACACCCTGGACCTCGTCTTCTCCCACCTCTGTCCCCTCAACCATTTCACTAACACCCCCTTCCCTCTCTCCGACCACCACCTCCTCACGTTCTCCACCTCCCCTTCCCCTAACTCCCCCCCCCAGTGCACCAAACCATCACCAGCCGCAACCTGCAACCGGCCCCCCTCCACTCGGCTGCCGACCGCTTACATGACAGCATCCTTCCACTGTCACGTCCTGACCTAGCCACCACCGCATACAACGACTCACTATCAGCTACCCTAGACTCTCTGGCACCCCTAACCACACGCAACATCAAACCTAGACCGCTCCAACCATGGCAGAACAACCATACTAAATGCCTCAAACGTCGCAGTCATGCGCTGGAGAGACTATGGCGCAAAACCAAGTCCCCTCTTGCGTTCTCCCTCTACAAATCTGCCTTCCTCACCTACACCTCCTCCCTCCACTCCGCCAAGCAGGCCTACTTCGTAAACATGATCAACACCCTCTCCCTCGCCGACTCTTCTCCACCTTCAACTCCCTGCTCTCTCCCCCCCTCCTCCACTCAGTACCTCACTTTCCGCCCACGAGATTGCCATTCATCTCCACAACAAGATTGACGCAATCCGCAAGGACATAGTCAACTTGCAATCTACCTCTCCATCTAGCCTCCCCCCTTCCATCACCCCCTCATCTCTCCCCTCCTCTGACCTCGCAACGGCGCTGCCCCCACCACACCCAAGGCCCTGCCTACCATAACCCCCCCAGCACTGCACTCCTTCAGCCCTACTACCACTGAGGAAGTCACCAGAGTCTTCTCAGAAGCCCGCCTCACTACCTGCCCCCTGGACCCTATCCCCTCTCAACTCCTCCGGTCACCCCCCTCTTCCCTCATCCGCTCCCTCACCCATATTTTCAATCTCTCCCTCTCTACTGGCGTATTCCCCTCCCCCCTAAAACATGCGCACATCACCCCCATACTCAAAAAGCCCTCCCTGGACCCCACTGACCTCAACAACCACAGACCAATTTCCCTGCTGCCACTCACCTCCAAGCTCCTTGAGCGCCTGGTCCACTTGATCCACTTCAGTCCGGCTTCCATCCCCTACACTCCACCGAAACTGCCCTCCTCAAAATCACCAACGACCTAATAACCGCCAAAGCCAAAGGCGACTACTCTGTCCTCCTTCTCCTAGACCTCTCCGCGGCCTTTGACACAGTCGACCCCCTCCTCCTTAATAAACTACTCTCACTTGGCATCAGAGACACCGCTCTCTCTTGGTTCTCGTCCTACCTATCCCGACGCTCCTTCAGCGTTTCCTACAACGGTGCCACCTCCCCTTCCCTCCCCCTCTCTGTTGGGGTCCCCCAGGGCTCGGTCCTTGGACCCCTTCTCTTCTCCATCTACACCTCCTCCCTTGGCAAACTCATACACTCCCACGGCTTCAATTACCACCTCTACGCTGATGATACTCAAATCTACCTCTCCACCCCTCACCTCATCCCCACTTTCTCCGCCCGCATCCATCACCTCCTAAACGACATCTCTGACTGGATGTCGCTCCATTTCCTCAAGCTTAACCTCTCCAAAACCGAGCTTCTCGTCTTTCCCCCTCCCTGCGCCCCCCCCATCCTTTCCATCACTACCAACAACACCACCATCAATCCCGCCCCGCAAGCCAAGGTCCTTGGCGTCATTCTGGACTCAAACCTTTCCTTTCAACCTCATGTCAAATCACTTACAAACACATGCAGGCTCCACCTCCGCAACATCGCCAAGATATGCTCCTTCCTTACCCCAGACACCACTAAACTACTCGTACGCCTTGACTACTGCAACTCCCTCCTCACCGGCCTACCCCAGTGCAAACTCTCCCCGCTTTCAAACCATCCTGAACTCAGCGGCCAGACTCATCCACCTCACCAGCCGCTCCACCTCTGCCACCCCCCTCTGCCTCTCCATCCACTGGCTCCCTATCGCCCAACGCATTAAATTCAAACTGCTATAAGGCCATTCACAACACTGCCCCTAACTACCTCACCGACCTGATTCCCAGGTACCACCCTACCCGTACCCTTCGCTCTTCACAGGACCTCCTTCTATCTTGCTCCCTGGTCTCCTCCTCCCACGCACGACTGCAAGACTTCTCCAGGTCCTCTCCCATCCTCTGGAACTCACTACCCCAATCCATCAGACTGTCACCTTCCCTCCTCACCTTCAGGCGCTCCCTGAAAACCCACCTCTTCAGGGAAGCCTACCCCACCCTCACCTAACAGCCGCTGCCCTTCCCTCCTCCTACCACTCCATCCCCCACAGCCATTTCCTCCTGTAACACTACCCCCTCCCTCCTAGATTGTAAGCTCGAAAGAGTAGGGCCCTCTTACCCCTTGTGTGCTGTTTGTAGTTACTGTACTATTTCATGTATTGTCCCCCCCTCTATTGTACAGCGCTGAGCAAACCCTTTGGCGCTATATAAACTCGATATAATAATAATAATGGAGTCATGTTATTTTCTATGCTGTGGTGGAATTTTGAATGCACATAGCACTGTTAGATGATTAGTTTGTGCACATATACACTCTGAAGACTTTTTCTTGGAGCATTTTGGATGGACGTTTTTCATGCACTTCTGTGTATGTTTTTCATATGCATTTTATTTGAATTTTGCACTTTATTTATTACAGTGCTTTTTGTATGTGATTTATTAGGTCACTATTTCATTCACTTGTATAGTATAATTTTTACATACACATGTATACTATATATTGGTGTAGGTGTACAAATAAACACACGTGAGTTTTTATTTATCTAGTCCTGCAAAATGACTATCTTTAACTTCATTTTTCATACTGTATCCCTAATAAAGGGAGTGATATATGGCCCCCACAATGCATTGGTTTATATACCCAATCGATGTTTTGAATAAAACCTTACCTTCAGCATGGCAGTTTGATTCTCGATTCAAATATGACAATCTTTTTTGGACAAGCTGCTTTTATTGAGAGAGAGAGCAAGTAGATTGCCTATCTCTTACCAGGCTGAGGGAGGGAGAGAGTGGGAGGGGGGAGAGAAGGGTGAGAGGTGAGGGAGAGAAAGAGAGGGAGAGAAAAAGAGAGGGGAAGAGAGAGGATGAGAAAGGGAGGAGGGAGAGGCAGGGAAGAAAGAGATTCAGCCACATGTCCTGCCCATGCTGCTAAATCCAGAGCAAAAGGAATTAATAGGCAAGTGCTCCTATGTTTAATGATTTTAATTTTTGCCCATTGCGTCTGGGTGTGTAAGATTTGTGACAGAAGCTTCCCTGCCCTAATAATATTTCACATGCACAGCACCAGATTTTTAAGAAAAAAATGTTACTGTGTCAGTGGTGTCACTGGAAGGAAAGAATGTCTGTGTATCAGTGGTATAGCTAAGAACAATGGTGCTGCATCAGTGTAATTGGGGAAAAATTGTTGCTGCATCTCTAGTGTCAGTCTGAGGAAGGAGGGATGAAGGAGGGAAGGGGATTGGTGCATAAAACTAAAGGGATCTAGGAATGCTCTGAGGGAGGAAGGGTGCTGAAAGTGCATTACACACAGTTGCCAAGTGACCCCGTTCCATTCAATTTTTTCCATGGCTGTGAAGCAAAGTCTGCTGCCTGAACTGACCCTGGCCTGGTAATTATGTTTCTGCCTGCTGTCTGGGCTGATCCTTTACCTGCATACCGACCACAACTTTGCCTTCTGCCTGAAGTGACCCCGGCCTGTTTGTCAACTATGTTTCTGCTTGCTCTTGGACCAATGCTTTGCCTGTTTGCACACCATGACTCCGCCTGCCATCAGTACTGACACATTTGCACATTATACTGACTATATTGCCTGACCATACAGAGGCAACCAGTACATTGTTTTCTATACAGTGTTGGTTGATTTTTGTAATACACAAGATGCAATGTCAGGTACATAATCAATCGAAACATTGAAAATGTCTTGTTACCACAAGTATTCCCATACTCGGGAAGAGTAGCAAAATGTGTTTTCAGGTGTAATTCTAAGTATGCCCATGCCGTTTGTTAGACATATCTTATGGACAACTTTGTGTAAAAAAAAAATACATTTTGTAATGGCTCTTTTGGGCCTATAATAATTTTCACCTTCTTGGGACTATAATAATTTTCACCTTCATGAACATTGTGAACTTTTGAACTGTGGGGAATGATTCGATTGATAACTACTTTTCCTCTGTATAAATAAATTAGATTTTTATTTTCTTTTTATTCAGCACAGTGGTTATTGGTTATTAATAATCTTTAACTGAGAGAGAGGCAACAAGGCCTGATTCTGATGTGGACAAAAGGTGTTAATCACTTATTACATTTATAATCTTAGAAAGAACCAAGGGAATAAGTGAGGTAGCAAAGTTGCCAAAACATTTGGTGCCCTTTGGTGAGGAAGTCTGACCGTTTGGGTGATTGGTACGTCTTGTGTGGAAGACAGAGCTGAGCCAGACAATTCTAACTCCAGAACGGTAAGCATTTGAATGTTTTCACCTCTGTTTCCCCTGTCTGAACACCTGGACAAGGTTTTGTCTGCACTAACACTTTTGATGAGATTGATTATGTATAATTAAAATAAAATTGTACTGAGAGTGTATGAGCAAACATTCTAACTGCTCGGTTGTGCCTATTGCAGCAGGGTGTGAGTGTGAATGAAAAGAACTCTGACTGGACTCTTGGAGGCAGTGCCTAAAAGCTGTATCCAGTTGACCCTCAAATGAGATTAGGTCAAGACGCTTCCACATCCTTGTGATTGAAATGCACCTGTGGGCCTTAATCACACAGAATGATCTTGTTGTGTATGAATCTGTCCTCTTTGTAATCTACTAACTGTGGATTGTAAGCGTGTAGTTAGACCTGTGGACAATAGCTATATTGTGACTGCTACAAACTATACTGCAAATTGTTGTGCCTCAATGAACTGCCTACTGTACTCCAAGCACTCAAATTTTGATTATTCAAGTTTGCTCTAATTCTTCTTGGGATAATAGGCGCAATTTAGGAAAAAAATCTTCCAGAATACTTCAGAAAAGTCCACAGGGGTGGGATTGAACTATTGGCAAGTTTAGGAGATCCCCAGGCTGTTTGAAGGGCTATAACCAGAACAGGGAAAAATTAAATGTTTGTTCTGACAAGTAAGGAAAAGCAGCAAAGGTGACAGGAGCGGTACCTGTCAACCCAATCACTGGCCAGAGATTAGCTACCTCTGGGGGCAATCACTTAAGGTTGGGAAATTATTTCCGGGTCTGATATCTGTAAGGATGGGTTGTTATCCTTGAATATTAACTCAAGGAGGGCGCCTAAGTGTGGTAAACCCTACCATTTGACCCCGAGGGAAGAGATGATAGGTAAATATGGTCCCTGCGTGGTAAAATATATACATGATTGGGAGCGCTGGACTGGAATTACATTTTTGAAAAGAGGTACTTTTAAGCCTAAGACTTGGGAGGACCACTGGTATGATCGTTGTAAAAAGATGACACAACCACGTGAATGAGATGCTTGAAGTGCATGGATGATAGAATCCAGAAATAGGGCGGTTCATGTAAACATTCTTACTGTGAGATTTAAGGAAAATACACACCAAATGACCATGAGGAAAAGCCACTAGAGCCAAAACCCCATATCAGTGACAGTGATGATCAGGGGGACGATGAGGAATTTTCAGGATTGGGGCCTTATGCAGTTGCTCGGTCCTTGTTAGCAAACTACTCAAAAGCTGATATGAATTGTCATCTATCAGCAGATGACAAAAAAGGAAAGCCACATCTTGAGGTTAAGTTTGACACCTCAGTTAAAACCCTGAATGAATCACAGAGACTCTTTCTGTGGGGCACTGGAACAAGAAGAGAGAGACAGTGCAACAAGGCCGGGGAAAGGAATGCTGGCCTCCCTGGTACCAAAGACCATATTGTCACGTACCTGATGGGAGACTGAATTGACAAGGTCTGCCTCATTTGTGTCACTAGCCCTGACCCTGCTGAGGTTGGAACAGAGGGAGTCTAGGGACCAGGGGGACAAGAGCGCCAGTGGTTGTTGCTTGTGGCTCTTGCAGGTGGTTACCTTGGTAGGCAGAGTATCCTCTGAATTGAGCACCGTAATAGCAGACAGAGCAGGTTCTGTGTAGTGCCCAATGTGCAGCAGAGCAAGGTAGGTAGCCGGGACACAGGCAGGGTCATAGGATCCCCCCCCCCCTTAGGGGCAGCCTCCGGATGCCCACTAGAGCTGAGGGTGAAGACGGAGATTGGCTTGAACTATCCGCAGAGCATGAACATTAGTGGATGGTTCCCAAGAGTTATCCTCTGGTCCATAACCTTTCCATTTGATGAGGAACTGGGTCTGTCCGCCCCTCTTCCTACAATTCAAGATAGCCTCAACCTCATACTCCTCATTCCCCTCGACCAGCAATGGAGCAGGTGCCTCCGACTTCCGGTTGGGAAACCCACTTGGGATGTGTGGTTTCAACAAGGAGCAATGAAATACTGGGTGAATCTTCAAGTTAGTAGGTAATTCTAATTCAAAAGCCACAGGGATCACTTTCCTCTTGATAGTAAATGGTCCCAGGTATCTTGGACCAAGATTTCTTGATGGACAATTTAATTTCAGATTAGCCGTGGATAGCCAGACCATCTTGGACAGACGATCAATTACTACGAAGATAGTGGTGAATCCCTCAGATGGGGGAAGTTCAACAATAAAATCCATTGAGATCATGCTTCAAGGTTTTTCCAGTACGGGCAAACATTTCAACAGGCCCCAAGTCTTGGCTTTCTCAGACTTATTCCTCAGGCAGACTGTGCAAGATTTCACATATCCTTTACTGTGTTTGGCCACCAGAAAGATCAAGAGACCAACTCAGAAGTCTTATGAATCCCAAAATGACCTGCTACCATATGGTCGTGACATCTCTGGAGAATAAGAGTCCGGAGTTCTTCGGGCACAAAGATCTGTTCCTTGCGGAAGTTACAGACCGTCCCTAAATTGCAGGTGCATATTTATGGGAGGTGGATGATTATTCACGGCTTCTTTTATTTGCGTGACCAGGTCTGTCTGGAGGAGTAAATAGTTTTTGACTGGCAAAATTGTGTCGGGTTCAGACTGCACAACTGAGTCGGGAAACATACGGGAGAGTGCGTCAAGTTTACCATTGTTAGATCCAGGACGGTACATCAGATGGAAGACGAAGCGAGAGAAAAATAGTGCCCATCTTGCTTGTCGTGGCCTGAGGCATTTTGATTTTTATGATCTGTAAAGATGAGAATTTGATGAGATGCTCCTTCCAGTAAATAGCGCCATTCTTCCAATATATAACTCTCTGTCTCCCACATCATAATTCCTTTCAAAAACATTTAATTTCCGGGAGAAAAATGCGACGGTGCAGATGGGATTTCAGTCCCTGTCTTTGTGACAATATGGCTCAAACACCGTTCTCTAAAGCGTCCACTTCAAGGACAAAAGCTAGAGCAGGGTTGGGTGCTTCAGGATAGGTGCGGACGTGAACATAGTCTTTAATTGCTCAAAGGCTATTTGGGCCTCAGGAGGCCACTTAACGGGAGTATGCTGCCTGGTGAGCTGTGTCACTGGTGCGATGATTCCAGAGGAGTTCTTGATAAATTTCCTATAGAAACTAGCAAATCCTATAAAGTGCTGCACTGCTTTCCTGTTTCCTGGGATGGGCCATTCTAAGACAGCGGACACCTTTTGGGGGTCCATAGAGATGCCCTCAGAAGTGATCACAAGCCCAAGGAACTGGATGGATTGCCTCTCGAATTTGCATTTCTCGGCTTTTGCGTAAAGGCGATGCTGGCGTAGTCTATCCAGAGTTTTCTTTACGTGGTCCCGATGACTTTCTAAGGAACTGGAGAAAACCAGGATGTCGTCCAGATAAATGATAAGAGATAAATCCAGATAGTCCCGAAATATGTAATTTACCTGGTGTTGGAAGGTTGCTGGGGCATTACAGAGACCAAAAGGCATTACCAGATATTCGAAGTGCCCAAATCGGGTTCAGAAGGCCGTCTTCCACTCGTCACCTTCCCGAATTCTCACTAGGTTGTAAGCGCCCCTCAGGTCCAGCTTTGAGAAGACGCACGCTCCTTGCAGCCTTTGAAATAATTCGGGGATCAGTGGAAGGGGGTAGCGACCTGGTTTTAGGTCGCGGTAATCAACACAAGGTCTAAGCCTGTGATCCTTCTTCTCAACATCTTCTTGATGCTGGCTCCTGCTGGTGATGTAGATGGCTGAATAAAGCATTTTTCCAAACTCTCGTCTATATATTCCCAGAGGACCTCTAATTCGGCTTCGGATAAGGGATAAATTCTACCAAAAGGAATTTCGGCAAAGGGCAGGAGCTCAATTGGACAGTTGTAGGAGCGATGAAGAGGAAGGATGTTGGCACTTTTCTTATTGAACATGTCCAGATACTCGTGATATACTACAGGAACAAGTTTCAGGATCCGATTGAATACTGAGAAGAGGAGTTGTCACACTTGTCTCTTTAGGAGTGCAGTGAGTCAGACAATATTCTGAAGGGAAGAAGATTTCTTCAGATAACCAATTGATGGTTGGGTTGTGGGCTTTTAGCCAAGGCATGCCAAAAATAACTGGAAAAATCAGGGAGGTAATAATATCGAGACATAGGAATTCCTGGTGTCCTGAAGGAGAGTAGCAGAATATTGGCACGGTTTCCTGTTTTACAGGGCCAGAACTGATACCAAATCCGCCTGCCAGATGAACTGCAAGTCTTTGCGCTTTGGTACGGAGTGGAATCTGGTTTTGAGTAGCGAAGTGAGCTATTGATATAAAGCAGCTACAAGCACCCGAGTCTATGATGGCCGGGACCGTGATTGTCCTTTCGGCCAGTTGTAGATGAAAAGAGAGGTACGTCCGGCTTGCATCATGTAGAAACAGTTGAGAGAGGACTTATGAGATTTGGCCGGGCAGGTAGCCACGAAATGACCCGCATCACCATAGTAGAGGCAGAGGTTGGACTTCTGCCGAAGAAGGCATTCTGCTGCTGTCTCCAGAAATTTCTCCTAGCTGGGTTGGTGGGCGATTCAGATGAAACAACATTTGTAGAGGGCCCAATTTCGGAGCATATCAGAATCTTCCCATATCAGAATCTTCCCAATCTTCCCAGTCAGTAAGATATTCTTCCACAGGTCTCTGGCCTTGCTGTAGCCTACTGAGCATAGGTTCAGCAGTTTGGCACTGGAAGGGGTCATCATAGATTTGTGCCATCGCTGTAAAGAATAAGTCCACTAAAGCTAGGGCCGGATCCTGTTGTTCACGGAGATGGTAAGCCCCTGAGGTTCATTTCTAAGAAGTGTGATAATAAATCCCACCTTAGTGTTAGATGAGAAGAAGGTCCTGGGGAGCAGGGAAAAATATAACTCACAGGAGTTACGAAAAGTCCTGAACTTCCTGCGGTCCCCTGTAAAGAACTCAGGCGTAGGCACCCGGGGTTCCGGTAGGGCAGAGGTTTCAAAGATCATACTGGTTTCTGTTTGAGTGACTGCATCAGAAGTGGCCATGGGATCTGTGTCTATGAGGACATAAGAGTCGGTTCGCAGTTTACTCTCCAGGTGTTCAAAGTCTTTCTGTAAATCGTGTATCACGTTGAAAAGGTAGTTACTGATTGGCAAATGTCCCCCAGTTGCGAGGCCTCCCTTTCAGACTCCATCATTGGCTGACTGGTACTGTCACGTACCTGATGGGAGACTGAATTGACAAGGTCGGCCTCACTTGTGTCACTAGCCCTGACCCCGCTGAGGTTGGAACAGAGGGAGTCTAGGCACCAGGGGGACAAGAGCACCAGTGGTTGTTGCTTGCAGCTCTTGCAGGTGGTGACCTTGGTAGGCAGAGTATCCTCTGATTTGAGCACCGTAATAGCAGACAGAGCAGGTTCTGTGTAGTGCCCGATGTGCAGCAGAGCAAGGTAGGTAGCCAGGACACAGGACAGGAGCAGGGTCATAGGATAGCTGGGGTCATCAAGTCGGGCAGCGCGGTAAAGAATCAGAGGGAAAAGCCAGAGTCAGGAGCAGAGTCGAAGTCAGGAACCAGGAGCAGGAGAGTAATCGGAGGCGGGTCAGGAACAAGCCGGGTCAGCAACAAAGAAATCGTACAGAAGCAAGCAGGACACGGTGGAACTGAAGACCAGTCAGCACTGGCCCTCCTTAAATAGCCCGTCTGGCGCCAATCTTCGACGTGCGTGTGCACGTGTGCGTGCATGTGGACGATCGCGCATTCCTGCGCGACTGCGCAAAACCGGCAATTCTTCTGCAGGATCTCTTTCGCACATGCCCGTTCCCGATCGGGATTTTTCTTGCTGGAAATCCCTTACACATATACAGTCAGAAGGGATACTTCTGACAGAAGATCCTCCGAAATACAGTTGTCCTCCATTTACTGGCAAGCATTCTCTCCTAGAGAGCTGTCAGGAATGGACTTGCCAATAGTGGTGGGACTCACCTGCCTTGTGGGCTGCAGTACCAGGGCTGGCCAGCGGGTGCTCTCAACAACCAGAGGCTCACTTCGGCAATTAGCCATCACCTGGGGCTGATTGCAGGTGGTGTATTTAAGGGATCGCTTGGCCCTGGTTTCCTGATCCTGTTTCTGCTGTCCTGACGCTGCCTGAACTCTGCCTGTACTGACCTTGGCTAGTCCTGACCACTCTCCCGCCTGCTCCTGGTACTCCGTTTGCCCGTTTGCTACCGACCCGGCCTGCCTGACCCGGCCTGCCCGTTTGCTACCGACCCGGCCTGCCTTGTATCGTATGTTTGTTATCTGTTGGAGGTTTGGTTCAGTTTGTTTGCACTGTGTTATGTTTAGTTTTGCACTGCGTTTGTATTGTTAGTCTTAATAAATTATATTATTTACTATATCTGAAGCCTACGTTTCCCTGTGTCAGTCCACACACTTCTGGTCACACCCGCATCCCTGACAAGAGCAGTTAAAGAGTAATTCTGCTGCTGAGTGCAATACTGGCAGTTCTGCTACTGGGTACACTGCGTATGTACCTTTACGCCCCCACGTGACTAGTACCCCACAGAAAGGACCTATGTGGTGTCACTCTAACAGGGAAATTACACCCAATGTGGGCACATCTGTATACTATGGGACTGTTAATGCCACCTTTCAGGGCACTTTGCAGTTGGATAAAGTGCCCCCACCTGGCAGCAACAATCACCACCAGTCTTACTGGGATTCTTTGACAGAACCCCAAAAAACCAATCAACAGCTGATATATTTTTCAGATGACCTATATCCCTATAAGAGAACAGGTAGTTTATGATAACAGTGGGAGTTCCACTGGAAAGATGACACATCAGGTACCGTGGACTCCTTCTGAGATGAAGGGATTTCTGAGCGTTATCCCCCATCCGAGGACTGATCCCATTAAATTTGCCAAAGAGCTTCTGGACATCCAGGCAAGTTACAATGCAAATTGCGGTGATATGCTTCAAATAATGGAGATGGGAACTTTGATGAAATCCTCAGTAAAACTAATATTCCACAGACCCTGTATATTGACTCCAGCAATCAAGAATGTGTACTCGCCAAACAATTGGCACAATTGATTAAAACAGTCTATCCTCCCCAGTCTTGGACCAAGGTGCCAGGAGAGACCCAAGGGTCAAAGGAAGATTATATGACTTACTACAATCACTTTAAACAAGCAGTGGAATCGGCTGGTGGAGACATTACAAACAGCCCTATCACCCGTGTTGGTGGTTACTGGGTTGAAAAGATCAGGGAAAACTTGATGACTGCAAATCCAGACTGGAGAGAAAAGCCCCTCTCCTCTTTGTTGTCACTTGCAACTGCTATTGAAAGGAATATAGCTGACTGGGAGTCACAGAAACCTCAGAGGATTTGTATTGTCACTGATTAGTCGAACAGTGCAGATCTTGGCCTAAAACAGAAAAGGAAACCTGTTTGCTTCAACTGCAACAGACCAGGACACTTCAAGAGGGAGTGTAGAGCTCCAAGACAAAGTAGGCCATTGCGGCCTGGGAAGGAATGTGAAAGAGACCCCAAGTGATGGGGAGAGCTCCCGATGTTACCTGTAATCTCGACAAATAAGCAAGGAAGTGCTGATGTACAAATACAACTGAATAATTAGACCTTAAATTGTTTAGTAGACAATGGGGCAGCTTGTTCGGTTCTTAAATCCAGTGAAGTGAATCTTCTCATTCAAAATACAATTAGGGGAGTTGGTCTAGGGGGTATATCATGGAAACAACTACTAAAGTTCAAATTGGACCCTTTCAAACTAAAGCCTCCCTGCTCTTGAGTGATTCAGTTCCTTGCAATTAGCTAGGAAAAGAGTTGCTCTCCCAAATGAGAGCACAAATACAATTTTCTGAGGATGGAGTGGAAGTTGTTCCTGACCAACATCAAATGGTAGAAACCTGGGACAGCCTCATTGCTTTGTGTAAATTGGAACTAAATACCAATATTACAGAGAGCTTGCCCAGTGATTTATCCAAAAGCACAAATCCAAATGTTTGGGCTAAAGAGGGTAACATGGGACATACTGTATGATCCACTGCCCTCCTGTGAAGATCAAGCTGAAACCAGATGCTATAATTTCTAGGTTACCACAGTAACCATTGAAACTGTCTCAAGTGGAGGGAATTAGAGATCAAATTAAACATCTCCTGAAAGAGGGTATATTGGTGAAAGTGAGTTCACCAAGCTAATACCCCATTGTACCCTGTGAAAAAAACAGGCCAAAATGTTTACAGGAAGAAGATGCACCAGTGGTACCAAACCCTCACACTATTCTGAGTAACATTATACCTTCAAATCGATGCTTCACAGTTATTGATTTGAAGGATGCTTTTCATACTGTACCGCTACACCCGGACAGTCAATATTTGTTTGCCTTCAGTTTTGAAGGGCAGCAGTATGCCTGGACTAGGCATGATATCCAGCCCAAATGAGTACAGTAAAGCAATGAAAGAATGCCTTGACAGATGGCACTGCCCGGCACTGCTCCTTCAGTATGTGGATGACTTTCTGATTGGAGCAGACATGATAGAGGCATATAGATGCCTCTATCTCCCTGTTAGAGATGAGGGATGCAGAGTTTCCCCCTCCAAGTTACAATACAACATGGACAGAGTTGTGTTTTTGGGTCATTGCATCTCCCAAGGAAAAAAACACAATGCCACAAAATTCTAAACAATTGAGGGGGTTCCCAGGGTTGGTTGGATATTGCTGGCAATGGATACCAGAAATTTCCAAAGTTTGTAAGCCACTCTATGGACTCAGGGGAAACTGGAACTCAGTGAAGAGCAAATGCATGCTATTCAGACCTTGAAAGCTGCAATCAGCGAAGCCCCTATTTTGGGTCTGCTGGACTATAGTATACTAAGGGGTTCAGACTTTACTGTTATGAGTTTAGAGGCCATGCTGCTGGAGTCCTGACACAGGACCATGGAGGATGTGACAAGCCCATTGGTTATTACAGTTGTCATTGCAATGGCGCCCTGCTTGAAAGCAGCTGCTGAAATGCTGAGCAGAACTGCAGACATTGTGCTTGGGAACCCATTGGAAGTTTAAGTACCGCATGAAGTACACATGGTCATGCAGAACCTAACCACAAAGCACATTTAATCAGCAAGACTGACCAAATACAAACTGGCACTGTAAGGGACTGCCTAGCGGCACCACTAGCACTCCACTGGTCAGGTGTGCCCAAAGCGCAGAATCTAAGCCCCAGGGTACTTGTTCACCAGAGCCCCTGATGGTGGGGATGGACTTGGAGTACCCCGAGACCAGGTCGCGACTACTGAGCACACCCGTCAGTGGTAAGGGTGTTCGCCAGGGGCTCCAACAGGGGAGAGCCTGATATGAGGAGGTCGGGTGACCCCCGATGGGATGGATGGCTGAGCTAGTGCGAAGTCAGTCAGGCCGAGTCGGTAACATAGAGGACGGTATGGTACAAGGGAGCGGGCAGAGAATCGTCGGGTCACACGCCAGGTCAGCAACAGCAGGTCAGATCTAATGAGGGGCATTCAGAAGGGAGGTTAGGCAAAGCAAGGGTCTGGGCAGGAGAAATCAGCAGGTCAAGAACAATCCAGGTCAAACAACTTACTAGGTACAGGTTCGCAGGATACAGGATGCAGGTAAGACCAGAAGGCACTGAATGACAGCTCAGCGCCATTTAAATATCCCGCCCTGCGCTGCCATTGGTGCCCAGCGGGCGGCCGCGGCTTCTACTGCGCATGCGCGACCTCGAATGCCGCGGCCGGCCCGGACCTATTGCCCGAGTCCCTGCACAGGGCGGCGCACTGCGCCTGCGCCGGGACCATCGCTGCGGGGATCGCGGAGATCCCTGACAGGCACTTTTAACTCCCGCAAATATTACACTCAAAAGGTGCACAAATTTAAATCCAGCTACATTGCTACCAGAGATAGAAAGCCATGACTGCAATTCAGAAATGGAAGATCACTACATGGAAGCACAAAGAGTAAGGGGTACCCCCATCCAAAATGCTGATCTCACGGTTTTCGTAGATGGATCCCGCTTCCATACTGAGGAAGGGCACCCTATTACTGGGTGTGCAGTAGTCACCAAGTGTGAAATCCTATTCCAAGGCAAACTAGCTGGGCATCAGTCAGCCCAGGTGGCCAAGCTTATGGCTCTGATGCAAGCTTTCATAATAGGTAAGGGGAAAAAGGTCAATGTATACACCGACTCAAGATATGCATTTGACATATGTCACGATTTTGGCCAACTGTGGAAACTGAGAGGCTTCTTGACAACCTGTGGAAAGCCCATCAAACATGGCAAGCTCATTAAGAAAGTCCTTGAGGCTCTTTGGTTCCCCGATGAAATAGCAGTCCTAAAATGTGCAGCACACGCCAGAGGCATATCTTGGGTGAGAATCTTTCCCAAGTGATATTTCACTTGGTAATGCTAGAGCAGATGCCGCTGCGAAGGCAGCTGCTTTAACCGGTACTAAGTCTGTAGAAATCTTCACAGCCACACCTTCTTCTTACAGCCCTAATCAGGTAGATTTAACTGTTTTGAAGAAATTGCAAGTGCAATCCGATGAAAAAACTAAGCAGAAGTGGAGAGATCAGGGATGTAAAGAAACAGATGGACTTTGGGCCCATGGGGATGGAAGATATTGTGCCCCTCCAGTATTGTATTCATATTTGGCTGAGGCATCTCATGGCCCCTCTCATCTGTCAAAAGGCGTAATGGTCTGTACAATCACATCTCACTGGTTAGCCCCAGGATTCACCACTGTTGCTGAGAGATTCTGTCAAGGATGTAAAACATGTCAAATACTTAATCTTGGGAGGCTGGTAAAAACCCCAACTAAGCATTTGCCCAAATCACAGTATCCCTTCCAGAGACTGCAGCTTGATTACATTCAATTGCCAAAATGTCAGCAATTCCAATATTTCCTAGTATGTGTAGACATGTTCTCAGGATGGTTAGAGGCCTGGCCTGTAGCCAATGTTACTGCTTCAGTCACTGGAAAGAAACTGCTGCAGGAAATTGTGTGCAGGTATGGCCTGATGGAGACAGTAGAATCTGATCAAGGGAGCCATTTCACAGGCCAAGTGATGGCTGAGGTTATGGAAGGACTTCAAATTGAACAGAAATTCCATACTCCCCATCACCCGCAGGCATCAGGGAAAGTTGAAAGGTATAATGGAATGATTAAAAATAGATTAGCCAAAATGTGTGAAAATACACGCCTCACTTGGGTGTAAGCTCTCCCCCTGGTGCTGAAATCCATTAGACATACACCTAGAGGTCCAGAAAAACTATCTCCATTTGAGAGATAGTCATTGCAGCCTGGAGAAAAAAATGTTAACTATCCAGCACTTGTAGACAGCAATAAGATCTTATTACCTCCATTATACATCAAGTTGGGATTAATGAAAAACTTTGTTAAGGCAATGGACAAGAATAAAGCAGGTTTCAAGTACCTGATTAGCAAATTTCCAGCACTTAGTGCTGCAAAAATAAATGAAGGAGTCTTTGTTGGGCCACAAATTCGTAAACTTATTCATGATGATGAGTTTCTTTCTCTGTTGCGTGGAAAGGAAAAGGCTGCCTGGACAGCATTTGTACCAGTGACATCAAATTTTCTTGGAAACAATAAAACACCAGACTACAAGAAAGTGGTAGAAAAACTCATCCAGACTTACAGAAATCTGGGTTGCAACATGTCAACTTCCTAGACACCACAGTATACATCAGGGATGATACGCTTCACACATACAGGAAACCCACTGACAGATGCAACTACCTCCACAGTTCTAGCTTCCACCCCCAACACACGAAACGTGCCATCATACACAGTCAGGCCATCAGATACCACCGAGTATGTTCTGATCCAAGAGACAGAGATAAACATCTTGGGACACTAGCAGACGCCTTCCATAAGAAAGGTTACAAGGACAAAACTATCAACACCGGCATAAACACAGCCTTGAGAACCCAAAGGAAAAATCTACTTCAGAACAAAGAGAAAAAAACAAACAACCGTGTACCTCTAGTAACTACATACAACCCGGCACTAGAGGGAATAAGAAAAATAATCAAAGATTTACAACCCATCATAACAGAGGATGGAACTCTGAAAGAAATATTCCAGCAACCCCCAATACTGGCTTTCAGACAACCCCCCAACCTCAGAAATAAACTAATCAGTAGGAAACTTCCTTCTGATTATGATGCCACAAATAATGGAAGCAAACCCTGCAATAAGAAACGCTGCAAGCTGTGCAACCAAGTCAATCCATCAAAAAGTGTCAGACACTCAAAAGGGATCTTCAATATTTCCGGATCATACAGCTGCACCTCCAGTAATGTTGTATACCTTATCCAGTGCAAAAAATGCAGCAAAGGATCTTACGTTGGTGAAACAGGACAGAAGTTGCAAACACGGATTAATTTGCACAGACATAAAGAAGATGACCTCTGCACACCTGTAGGACACCATTTCTCACAACCAGGCCACAATATGGAAGACCTCAATATTTTAGTTCTGAAAGGAAAATTTAAATCCATCCAGGAAAGAAAAACATTTGAACTAAGAATGACACAAAAGATAACGGTCTTAAATTGGACATGGGATTCCTCAACCATTATCCGACAGCTTTATGACCATCTATTAGCTAAAACTTGACCCCCTCTGTGTGAGTGTTGTATCCCCCCCTCCCCCCCTCGCTTTTGATGTATCTTATCTGTAGCCCTTTTTTTTCTTTTTTTCTCAATCCCTTCTAACATTCTGCTTAAACTTTGTGATTTGTATAGTACTGCTTGGACTTTGAAGAAGGGGACATACCCCGAAAGCTTGTCCTCAAAATTGTATGTTAGTGCAAATAAAAAAAGTATCACGGACAGTACTCAACATGTGTCTAAAAATTCATTTTCTACATTCGCATCTGGATTTTTTCCCACCAAACTGTGGAGCAGTGAGTGATGAACACGGAGAGCGCTTCCATCAAGACATTGCAGCTATGGAAAGAAGATATCAAGGTAAGAGATAGCTCTTTCCTCGAATACAAGAGAAAAGCCAAGAGAAGCAAAACCGACACAAACTGAAGACAAAACTAGTGAGAATCCTAAGTAATAAAATGATTCAATTTAGCTTATGGCTATAATTTTTCTTGGTAATCCTATGCAATATATTATGCCATTTAGGCTTTGTTATGTAGTCACTTGCTTTATATTTGTGGAAAGACATCTATCTATATAATTATTGTGCATTATGTAGTCATTACGCCTATAGTAGAAAACTTTCCGTTTACAGAAAAACTAGAGCCAATTGACAAATTTCATTGTTATATTTGAAGTCAGAATGTGAAATTCATTAAGAAATGGATCCTTCTGTTTCCAAAACTGGCAAAAAATAAAAATTTGTTGAACAGTGTAATAGGGAGACACATCCACTTAACTACCTGTCAAAGAAAAAGGTGGTATTGCAATTAAATTGTATTAACACCGATCAGGCTGTGTGGTAAATATGACTCTCTCTGCTACAGTGGGGATCGAAAGTTTGGGCACCCCAGCTAAAAATTTGTATTAATGTGCATAAAGAAGCCAAGGAAAGATGGAAAAAATCTCCAAAAGGCATCAAATTACAGATTAGACATTCTTATAATATGTCAACAAAAGTTAGATTTTATTTCCATCATTTACACTTTAAAAAAAACAGAAAACAAAAAAATGGCGTCTGCAAAAGTTTGGGCACCCTGCAGAGTTAATATCTTGTACTGCCCCCTTTGGCAAGTATCACAGCTTGTAAACGCTTTTTGTAGCCAGCCAAGAGTCTTTCAATTCTTGTTTGAGGTATCTTTGCCCATTCTTCCTTACAAAAGTCTTCCAGTTCTTTGAGATTTCTTAGCTGTCTGTCACGCACTGCTCTTTTAAGGTCTATCCATAGATTTTCAATTATGTTGAGGTCAGGAGATTGTGAAGGCCATGGCAAAACCTTCAGTTTACGCCTCTTGATGTAATCCCCTGTGGATTTCGAGGTGTGTTTAGGATCATTATCCATTTGTAGAAGCCATCCTCTCTTTAACTTCAGCTTTTTCACAGATGGCATCAAATTACCATCCAAAATTTGCTGAAATTTTATTGAATCCATTTTTCCTTCTACTCGTGAGATGTTCCCTGTGCCACTGGCTGCAACACAACCCCAAAGCATGATTGATCCAACCCCATGCTTAACAGTTGGACAGAGGTTCTTTTCATTAAATTCTGTGCCCCTTCTTCTCCAAACGTACCTTTGCTCATTCCTGCCAAAAAGTTCAATTTTAACCTCATCGGTCCACAGAACTTGTTTCCAAAATGCATCAGGCTTGTCTATATGTTCATTTGCAAAGTTCAAACGATGATTTTTGTGGTGAGGACATAGAAGAGGTTTTCTTCTGATGACTCTTCCATGAAAACCATATTTGTACAAGTATCTCTTTATAGTGGAATAGTGTACCACAACTCCAGTGTCTGCCAGATCTTTCTGGCGGGATCGTGCAATCAAACGTCGGTTTTGAATTGTTTTTCTCACAATCCTGTGAGCTGTTCTGTCTGATATTTTTCTTGGTCTTCCAGATCTTGCTTTAACTTCCACTGTTCCTGATGACTGCCATTTCTTAATTTCATTCCGAACAGAGGATATTGACATCTGAAAACGCTTTGCTATCTTCTTCTCCTTCGCCTTCTCCAGCTTTGTGAGCGTCAACTATTTTCAGTTTCAGTTTTCTAGACAACTGCTTAGAAGAACCCATGGTGCTGATTGTTGGGGCAAGGTCAGATGAGTCTGGGCATTTAAAACCTTTGAGATTGACATCACCCAGACGATGATTGAGAACAATCCATGACACTGGCAGGTCTCAGCTTGGCAAAGGGGGCAGTGCATGCTATAAATTCTGCAGGGTGCCCAAACATTTGCAGATGCCATTTTTTTGTTTTCTGTTATTTTGAAAGTGTAAATGATGGAAATAAAATCTAACTTTTGTTGACATATTATAAGAATGTCTAATCTGTAATTTGATGCCTTTTGGAGATTTTTTCATCTTTCCTTGGTTTCTTTATGCACATTAATACAAATTTTTAGCTGGGGTGCCCAAACTTTCGATCCCCACTGTAAATATACAAACACTGTAATCTTAAAAATTAGGACCGATGCTAAAAACAAACAGTACGAGGCCATGGATTTACAACAATGCCTTTGTGTTGCAAGTAATGGGGGAAACTTGTGTCCCAGAAATAGAGGGTCTTTTTTTTTTTGACACAGCTTCTTGACCCCCAAATGGCCTTCAACAGTCCAAACCCATGGAAGTGGGATGTCTTAAGCAATGGTGTGGATCTGCATAGAGTGAATGAATGGAAGGCCAATGAATGAAGAAATTAAAGGTGTGCATATGACTGTAGACTGGCAGGAACCCCAGGGATATGATCTGGATTTGAATTTAAATTTAGATGGCCCGTTTGTGTGGCCATTCTGCAATGCAATCAATTAAGGCTGTTGGACATTTATGCAAATGACAAAGGTCAAGCGTGATGACATGTTCACAGGAATAAATACCCCAATAATTGACCCCAAACACCCCAAATCCCTGGAAAGGAAGAGGAAAGATCTGTATGACAGTTATATGAATACCGAATGAGATGGATGTTCTTGTCCCGCCAAAAATTAGTTCAGACTCCTCTAAGGCCCCTATAGTGAAGGCAGCAGATCTTTACTCTCTTTTTATTGGACAGTGCTAACAGAAATGCAATTTATGTTCTATAAATGGAGGATAACTTTATCTGATTTTCAGATTGATAAATGGGATTAAAGGTGTGCTGCCTTCATAAAGAATCAGGTGTACATGTTGAAAGGTTGGCTGCAATCAGGATATGGCATGAATGAAGCCATCCATTGTATACAACTGTCATGTGACCTGCTGTGATTGGTCACAGCAGGTCACATGGTACCGGCAATGGGGCCGATACTCAGATCTGTCTGAGGTACATGGCCGGTGACAGATCGCGCCGCTGCGCCGCTCTGCAGGAGCGCAATCTGCGCCATATGGCGTCCATCCAGAACGCTGATGACATTTGCGGCCCGCCATTTGGCCATAGGGCGGGCGGCAAATGGTTAAGAAAACAAGCAGGTAGGGTAAGAGTCATATGGATTGGTGGATTCCATGGCTGTAAAACCAATCTTGCACTGTCTCATTCCTGATTCCAGTTGCAGGGATTGAATATCGTACATATACCACAGTCAATCTGTGTACTGTCCTATCGGACTCTACCATTTTACACCCCCGAGTCCATCATGATCTGATGGTTTATGAGTCCGGACATCCTCAGATGATTTATACTGATGGGTGCTGGAGAAAGGAAGGGGTTGTGTTATGCCAAAGAAAACAGGACAGGATCATGAGACAGAAATTCTGGCACAAATAAGGGTCATGTCTAATGGATGCTGAGCAATTGTCCCAACCTTATTTAAAATACTTGGGTATTGGTGCTAATATCGAATATTCTACAAAGGGGTTAAATTGCATTCAGCGGGGTACACTACCTTGGGGAGTCTACTGTACATCTCCTGTGCTTGGCATAGTGTGGTGGTTTATGTAAGAATTTATTTTAAATATGTAGGGCGGTGTCCTCTCCCTTAAACAAAATATGGCAGTGCCTCCAGCCGTTAAAATACGGCAAATATTTAATGAACCAATAATTTGGACACCTTAATAATTTGATCACCACTTAATAATATACCTTGAGTTCTTTTAGCCAGTATGATTTCGTACCATATACACAAAAATTGCCTTTTTAATAAATAAATAAATTTATTTATGTACAAAATTTATATATATATTAATACAAAAACAAAATATTGGTGATAAATGTATACTTGTACATATAATCAAAAATACAACAGGCTAATTTCTATGATCCAGCAATAGATATGATAATAGTAAAGATATTAAAAATCAAATTTAGTTATAAATTGCAACCTTATAGTGCTTCAGAGATTATTTCTCACATTCCGTGGCCATAGAAATGTAAGAAAGTATTCTCTGATAAATGGCACTACAACAAAACTACCAATCAATTAAATGCAATATCTAATTTCAATATCAAAATCAAACAGTTTTGAAGTTAGAATGATGTATATGATCTTAATATTCCTAAACACACAATACAAACGCTTCCAGTCTTTGGAAAGTTGGAAATATCAAATAAAATACAATATCCTAGCAGTCTCACCACTCCCAGAATTTTGAGTTTGAGGCTTCCCCCAGTGGGATGTAGTTGGGCCTTCAAATGGTCCTCCAGACAAAATGGCAGCTGGACTCCTTCAGCAAAATTGCCGCAGGTAGCAGGTGAGATATAAGGCAGTAGGTGTTAGCAATAGGATAGATGAGATATATTGGAAGTTATAGCAGCCTAGTGAGCCTAGGAGAAGTGTAGAATTTTAGAGGTTCAGAAGTTTGGCAGAAGTTTTAGAAGTTCCTTAAGTTTTCAGATGGTTCAGATTTCAGCTTCTTCAGATTCCTTCAGCTTTTCAGATCTTTCTCCTTTTCTTTTTCCTCCAGATTTTTTTTTTAGCTTGCTTTTTTTTTAGCTGTGAGGTGCATGGCTTTATATACCATCCAAACCTTTGTTTTAAAAGACCCTCCCAACAGGCTTGTTGATTGGCCGGTTGAGAAGTGTGTGTACATAAGATATCGCTCACCTGTCCACTGGGGGGCAGCTAGGGATTACAAAACAATTTGTGTAGTAATGATGACTCATACTTTGATTGAAATAACATGTCTTTAGGTATCAAATATATATGTATCCTCCAAGTATAATTGATATTACTCTTGAATGAGAACCATAGAAAGATATACATATATTTGGTTCCTCATTTCCTTGATATTTAACTGTTTTGAAACATATGATTTCTTTTGGAAATGTATAATTGATACCAATTCACGAATCATCTTATTCTTCATCATTTCACACTTAATTGAGTGGTATGCAATACCTAACCTTCTCAAAGATATTTTCCCTTGATAAAAACTGTTAGTAATATACCTTTGATAATGTCTCTGTGGGTAGATATCAAGTTCTTAGCTTTAGATGACCTAAGCTTCACCTCTATGGTTTCAGAAATGAAGTTCCCATGAATAGGAAAGACCCTCTGTTTACCTGTTGATTGTCTGAGAGCTAGTGTAAACAGCCAGTTATATTTTTAACTTCAGTGGATAATAGTATATTGTCACACTTAAAGAAGTCTCCTCTGGGAATCCACACTTCCAAGGTTTTGTGTGAGCCTTCAGACAGTTAGGTTTCCATCTCATCATTGTTCTTTTGGTTAGGGGTGATGACTCACCTGTGGAAGTCAAAATAGTAGTGTTTGACTACCTATAATTAAGTTTCCTGCCATTGAAGTATCTCCTAGCTTCCCATAGACCATGGCATTTGTTTTAGGAAACACATATCTGCCAGGTCTTAAACTAATCAACATCAGATCCCCCATTGTCTTTTCTGGGACTTTGTTTGATCACCTGTAGGAATTTCAATAGTGGTGTGTGTCTCATTGTCTTTCAAACAAGTTTCTTCCACTGACTGGTTTTTGTAACCTACTAGAAGGTCACTTGAATTTCAGCCAAGAATGTTAACCCCTGACAGTCAGCAGTGATTCCCAATTTTGGAATAAATAATTTCTTAATAAATAGTCCCCCAAAAGTCACTACAATAGATATAGCAGGGACACAGAGATGTACTCCTATTACCCCTGAGAAAAGGCTTGATATCAAACCTGACACCCCCATACACCTACAGAAACTTCCTTTGGAATTTGGGTCAGAGTTAAAAGCTTGGTTATTAGACTCTGGGCAACAGTATGAGATTTTAAATGTGTTAAAAGATGCTGAGAAACAGGCCACCGTATGACTCATTCATGATCAAAATAGATTAGTCCAGGTAACACACGCATTAGAAGGAGATGCTAAGGTATCCTGGTGGGAAGGTTTATTTGGGTACAGTCCTAGAGCCACAGCTTTCCTAAACATCTTACTCCACCCTGTTGTCTTGATTAGTGTAACACTGTTGCTCTTCCTGATGCAATTAAAGTGCATCACCATCAGGAGAATGAACGCCAAAGCTTTAGGAATGTGTACCTCAACGAGGTATCTCCTCTTGAGAAACAGAGAGGCCATTAGCTCAGAAACTGCTCTCTGAAGAGCCTGATCCAACCAAGACAAATATGAATTTTGCACACCCTAGACCCTAGAGGACCCTAAAACAACAAAGTTAAAGGAAAATTAAACTCCTGTGTTTTTTTTCTTGGGGTTGTTTTTGGTTTATGTTTCTATTTTTTATGTTGTTTTGTTATAGGGAGAAGCCTCTAAATTGGAGTAATAAAGGGCAGCCAGGTTTAACCAAATTCTAAAACTTCATAATTTTTTTTTTCTTGTGTGCCTGACCTGCAAATATACTGTTGATTACTAGTATGGGGGAGGAGTTGTCTATTGTCAAGTAACTGCTGCAATTGTTGCAATGTTTTTGTGTTTTAATGCATTACCAATAGTTTTCCAAGGCGACTACATATACAGTGTATGTATGTATATGTGTATATATATATGTATGTATGTATGTATATATATTTTTTTTTTCTTCACCTTTCTCATTTTTTATTTCTCTTTGTATGAATACAGATTCATTGCTCTTTACCAACCTAAAGTGAAATATGTAAAGTAAAAGTTGTAGTTGGAGGAGCATTAAATCTGTACCCTTTTTATTTTTATATCATTTTGTTTATGCTTTTGCTTTTATTACTCTTCCCTCTTTCTTTCTCCTTGTTTAATATGCTATTAGCATATATTTTTTTTCATAACTTTAAATTAGAAGATAAATGAGCTGTGAATTATAAGGCTTTGGCATTTGTGCTCGACTGAGCTTTAAGAGTCCGGCGGGGATCCACAGGCTTATAATTGCTTCCTGCAGACATCTCTCAATCTGCCTATGGCTTCAACCCGAGCCCTGTGAGCGGGTGGGGAGAACCCAGGGACTGAGACCTGGCAATAGCATGACTGACTGTTGCTCGGACTCTGCATCCTATGCTTAATAACCTTTAATGGCCAAACAGCTGCTTCACTCTTGATTCCCCCCCCCCCCAATAACATTCTCCTCTTTTGTATCTACCTATGACCCTACCCTACTGCGACCTGAAGAAACAAGAACAACCACCATGCCATCTCTTGACACAAAGGTGCAACAACTAGACCTTCCTTAACTATCTTTCACCATGCTGAACATTGCCATCTCGTGGTCTGATCCAATCTTTGCAAACATCGCACAGTGTTCCCAAGCTACGGGACCAAAGATATCAGGATCCTGCCATCGATGTTGGAATTCCGTCTTTTCAAGGCACAGGGGTGAGGAAACATCACAGCACAGGCATTCATGGTCCGAATGTGAGGTCTCGGAGGCACCAGGACTTCTTTGTTTACTCAGGCTCAAGTTCATCAGAACAGATAAGGATTTCCATTGTGCTCAAGAAAGAAGAGAAGGCCGCAGTGGTGGTGGGGGGTTGGGCCTTCTGGGCTGTCATGGGTGGGTACAAAATCATTGAGGGAGGGCATAAGTTCACCAATGAACTTGAGGGAGGAATGTAATGGCTATTTTGGGACTATAATAATTTTTACCTTCTTGGGCCTACAATAATTTTCACCTTCATGAACATTATTGTGAACTTTTGAACTGTGGGGAATGCCACTTCAAAAGACGCAATTGAGGTGAGGGGGATGGAAGGCAGCTGGGAATTCCTGTTTTTATTTAAACTAAACTGACCAGTGTTCTGAGCCCACCCAGTGGAGGTTAAGATATTTTATACTCCTACATTTTTTTATTTGTTTTTCATTCATTTCAGGATATTTACTCAATTCAAATCTGAACCAATGTAATCAGTACATCCCAGCAGTACATCACCAATAATCCAAGTTCACTGTGTGCCAATCCATTTGAGTGGAAGCCCATCACAGCTAAAGACATTAAAATCTTTTGTGTTCTAATATGGGACTCACTAAAATACTGTACTGCTTACCGACCATGCCTCTTGTCTGCTGCCTGAACTGAACCTGGCCTGGTAATTGACTATGTTTCTGCCTGCTGTCTGGTCTGATCCTTTACCTGCATACCAACCACAACTTTGCCTTCTGCCTGAAGTGACCCCGGCCTGTTTGTCAACTATGTTTCTGCTTGTTCTTGGATCTGCCATCAGTACTGACACGTTTGCACATTCCACTGACTATATTGCCTGACCATACAAAGGCAACCAGTACATTGCTTTCTATACAGTGTTGGTTGATTTTTGTAATACATAAGATGCAATGTCAGGTACATAATCAATCAAAACATTAAAAATGTCTTGTTACGACAAGTATCCCCATACTCAGGAAGAGTAGCAAAATGTGTTTTCGGGCGTAATTCTAAATGTGTTTTCGGGCGTGTTAGAAATATCTTATTAATTGACAACTTTGTGTCAAAAAACAAATTCATTTTGTAATGGCTATTTTGGGCCTATAATAATTTTCACCTTCTTGGGCCTATAATAATTTTCATCTTCATGAACATTGTGAACTTTTTAACTGTGGGGAATGCCACTTCAAAAGACTCAATTGAGGTGAGGGGGATGGAAGGCAGCTGGGAATTCCTGTTTTTTTTTTCTGACCAGTGTTCTGAGGCCACCCAGTGGACGTTGAGATATGTGGAAGAGTGTGCCTTTACTTGGAATGTAGGGGGAGGGGTTATAAAGGTATGGCATTCTGTCTCTTTGTTTCTCTGTCTCTTTCGGACCCCAGGCGTCAGGACATCAGAATGTCTGTGTAATGTATGACCATTGCTCTGTTTCTTTCCTGTAACTTTCATTCCTATAGTCATCTCTCTATACTGGTAATATATTGTATGTTATACTGTAACATCAATTTTTTGTAGTATCATACCTTTTGTATTTCAGTATATTTGATTTCGCTTAATAACTGCTTTTCGTCTCTGTAAATAAATTAGATTTTTATTTTCTTTTTATTCATTTTATTCTTTTTATTCAGCACAGTGGTTATTGGTTATTAATAATCTATAACTGAGAGAAAGGCAACAAGGCCTGATTCTGATGTGGACAAAAGGTGTTAATCACCTTAGTACATTTATAATCTTAGAACCAAGGGAATAAATGAGGTAGCAAAGTTGCCAAAACAATTTTCCTTTTCTTTCTACATATCAGAAACTCGTAGGAAAAAAGGACATTTCCAAAAGACTCCCTGTGCCTTATAAAAAATACGTTGGAGCGTTTGCTTTTCAAAATACTAGGTACTCCACAAATTAGATAGGTAGTTAGGAAATTAGATGCATAATTTATGCCCCTAGAAAGCCTTGAGGTGCTCTTTGGATGTATGGTGTCTCTATGTGGAAAAAGTCTCACATATGTAATAATAGCAAAGGATGGATCCCATTAGGCTGCGCATCTATGCAGACCCGCCGGTACTGGAATGAATGGCAGTTTTGGCCTGCGCTCCCGCCATTTATTCCAATACCAAAAGGTCTGCATAAGTATGTGGCTTCATGGGATCCATCCTTTGCTGAACAGTTGCTTTTTGCCTAGACATGCTCCTTTCCTGTCTGCGCTCATAGTGGTGAAAACAGGTTTATTTTCCCTTGTAGCCTGAGCGGCACACATTTTCCATTATTAGTTCATATATGTGGTATACCCATACTCCAGTGAAATAGTAGAATGTGTTTTGCGGTATAATTCTAAATATGGGTAGAAATATCTTATTAATTTACAACTTTATATAAAAATATACATTTTCTTTCCACATGCAGGGGCGGTGCCAGGTGAGTGCTTGGGGTGCTTCAGCACCCCCAAAAATTCCCTCAGAACTAGCACCCTCATCGGCAGACCATAAATGGCGAGTGCTCCTACTGCTTGTTGAGCAGCCCTGTGATTTCACTCACTATCGCTCGTGTTCCTTGTCCTGTGGGATGTCCCACAGTCAGAACCCACTGCACTAAGCACTTTTGCTGTCAGCTCTCCATGTCCTTTCTCAATCCTGGTAGTTGTATTTTACTGAAGAAAGCAGGAACCCGCCCCCTCCCAATGTGTAGCAGAGAATGTGCACAACAAAAAAAATGTGTTTAGTTTTGAATCAATTCATTACATTACTAATTTTGTTTAATTGCATTTGCAACAATATTAGTTTCATTTGTGACTGCATTCAAATTTCTTCCAATGGATTAGAAGTATTCAAATCGAGAATATTAAATTCACTTGAATTCATTGTAAATTGCTGGTTGTTAAGGATCAGGGAGGCCTTCCAGCTACTGGATCCCTAAAGGAAATGCAATTATTTTTGTAAATATAAACTGCTAAATACCTTTTCTCATCAGCAGTTAAAGCAGTCTTGTCACTTCCACCAGTGTCCAGCAGAGCACTGGGTAAAGCTTGTAGGAGGAGTTTTCTTTCTCATATATTAGTGCTATTCATATGTCTCTCGTGTGGCTTAATTAAAGCTCTGAAGGCTGCAATTGGGCCATGCGCATTTACAATGTATGTATTACAGTGCTCAGCTCGGTAATGGATGAGATGGCAGATCTGCGCTTATAGACCGGCGTGTATACCACCACGGCATTCGATGTGAATGCTACCGGTGGTAGGCCGCGGGGCTGTATCCACATATCAGCAACATAGTACCACATGGACTTCGTACCGCCAGGCGCCAAGCAGTGCAAACTCCGTGTGTAGGCTCGTGTATATCTTACAAGCCATTACCGACCTGAACTGTATCTGGATGGATGTGTTTTAATAAAGATCGTATCGGTCCCATTCAAATACAGACTGACACTGTTTAATCTAGGGGATGCTTGTACAGGGAATGTACATACTACTAGGAGCTGATAGGATGGAAAGCCTGCTCTCCACAGAGAGCTCACCATGGGAAAGGGGGAGGGGAGAACTGGTTTCCAGTATAGATAAAAGGAAAGGCTATGCTCCAATCAGGATGTACATTCTGTGTATAGACACTCCCCATTGCATTGTTCTGTGGGAGGGAATTGACCTGACCCCCCCCCCTGCATGGGGGGGGGGCGTGTGTGTACTGGTAATAAAACAAGAGGCTGAGGATACAGACGCTCTCTATGTGAATTCCAACAGCAACCTGAGAGTGTCATGTGATCATTCCTAGGTAACTGGAGCTCCATTTCCCCACATCTCGAGATAGCTAAACCAGTTGGAGGCGCAGGAATCGTGTTTAGCTGCAGTCGTGGTAAGCGAGATTCGCACAGCTTTATGGGGTATTGCTGCGCATCCAACTGCGAGTACTCACGGTAAGGAGAAATTCGTTAAAAGCGAATTTCCAAGACAGTTTGGCGAGCCAGTGGATCCTAACGCGAATTCTGCGATAGCTAACCGAGTACGAGGGGGGAATGAGCTATCATGAACTATCAAAAAGTATGCCGGCACATTTCAGGTCTCTCTACCATTAAGAGGATCGCTTTTTGCACGTTCGTGTGGCTAATTTCGCTCTGTGTTAGCTAACGCGAATTCCGCTTAGCAAGGAACTAGTTGTCCTAAAATCTTGATTTGTGGGTGAAAGACAAGGGTTTTTCTCTGCTAAGAGCAGCAGAGGGGTGGGTTTGGTTGGCTGGATTTGGTCAAGTTTAAAAATCTTTCAACCAAAAATTAAACGGGTATATGTTTTAGTGGGTAAAAGTTTTTGCATAGTTTAGGTAAGTATTTGCGGGTTGTAGGTACTGTGGTAATTGCTCTACCTCCCTCCACGTGAGGTAATTATTACAGTGCTGAAAGGTTTAGGTTAATTGTTAACTGTTGTAAGACCTTTGTGTGTATATAGTCTGTGCAGTGTTTTGTCGGTACTACTGCTCCCAGCAAGCATGCAGCAGTGGGTCCTTTCTGTTACATGCGCATGTTAGTGTGATATTTCGGTTTTTCTATGTCTGTTCTGTGATTGTGCCAAATTTGTCTTGTATGTGTACTGCATATTGTGTAATTGTCCAGTGTATGTTTTGTCCAAAAGTCTGTGTTATGTAAGAGGTTAGAGGCAATTTTGAGGCTAGTGTCTGCCATGTGCTTTCTCTGGTGGTGGCCATTCTAGTGTCTGCCATGTGCTTTCTCTGGTGGTGGCCATTTTAGTGTCTGCCATGTGCTTTCTCTGGTGGTGGCCATTTTGTTGACTATCACATGTGCAGTAATCTCTATGCAATGTGTATGCAGTTTTCTATATGCATTTGACCCATATTGTGTTTTTAATCCAAATTTTTACAGTTTAAGTTGTTTGTTTTTAGCTTTAAATTTGCGTATTGCCAGCCAATTTAAAGTGTGTTAAGCGAGTTTTCCCCCTCACATGTTCCACATTTAGTGAGCGAGGTGAAGTCTGGGTTTTTGCACATAGATTTTTTGTATAGTGATTGTTTTTGTTGTGTTTTTCTTGTTAAAAGTAGTTCCTTATTGTATAAAGTGGGTTTGTTTTAAAGCTGCTGCGTTGCGTGTTTCGCGTCCAGCAGACTTTTTGTGTAAATGGTTTTAGGTTGTTGCAGCAAAGATCGCGTGTGTAACGCGGATCGTTTAGCGGGGCTGGTAGGAGTGATTTTCGCGTCAGCAACAGGGGTTATTTTTGGAGCAGTTTTTCGGTTCACCTCTGTGTAATTGTTTTACTGCGAAACATCCCGTGTTTTCCATAAGGCTCCACTTTGTCCTTTTTAACGGTTTTTCAAGTTGAAAAGGGGTTTTTCTGTGTGGATTAGGGAAGTTTTTTTTTTCTTTACACAATTTTCCTAAAGGTCAGTTAGCAGGTTCCCGGGCAACCAGTGACCCATAAGTAACATCCAAGAACCCCTCCTTTTGTTTTGACTTGTTAGCTACTGTGTGCAGGGAGAGAAAAGCCACTTTCATCATTGTGCGGTGTGGCCTGCCAAACACAGTGGGTGATGAGAACCACATAAATTGCGCTGTGCAAGTCCAGGGAAGTGTAACGCTTAGCCTGGTTACCACAAACACTTCGGGTGGTCAGGATCACATAAATTGCGCTGTGGGAGTGGGAGGTGTGCTCTCAGTCTGACCGCCACTTGATGCGCTTCAGGTGATTGATAAGAATCACATAAATTACGCTGTGCTGGGAAAGTGGTGGAATCAGGCCTCGCGGTAGGATCCCACCGAGTGCTCCAGGGGGTAAACAGGTACCCGGACGCGGGATATATAGTCACGATGGGCAGTAGTCAGTCCATGAAGAGAGAGGGGGAACCAGCCCTCTTCAGGGTAAGGACAGCTGCACAACTGATGAAGGAGAGTTTGGGGGGGGAGTCTACAGAACCCCTCAAAAGGTTGAATAAATGGTCGAAGGGTACCAGATTTGAAAATTCCCCGGGAAGGTACATTTGACGCATGGAGGTGGGAAAAATTCATCTCTGAATTTGGACCACGGATGCAGGAGTCAGAACTAGAGATCACACAACTATGGCTTCACAGGTCAATCCAATTAGGGAACAGGACATACATAAACTGGTGTCTGTCCGGAGGTCCCTAATCTGAGGGACCTCAAACCTGAAGGTGCAGTAAGCGAGGTGGTTAATCTAAGCCCAACTGATGAAGCTGGGCCAGCCCTTGCACTCTTCCCGGACCGAGGCCTATCCAGTCAGGGTGCAGCAATTTGAAGGTCCTCCCAATGCACAGGGGGAGCGGACTTTAGGGGAACGGGTAGTTTGGCATGTCCCCTTCACCCCGGCAGAGATCCGCACTATTCTGGCTGAGCTCCCAGACTATCGAGTCAATCCGAGAGGATTTGCTCGAATGTTTGGACAAAACCAGTTCAGCTATGGTATGAGCGGGTCAGATTGTGCACAGATCCTGCGGGCAAAGGTGGGCATGGAAGTGGCCAGTGCAGTGATTGCAGGGTGCTCTATAACCACTCATGAGGAGATGACTTCAGGGGGCAAAGAGTTTTGTGCACAGCTAAAGGCAAAGCTTCCAGAAATGTATGGTGCTACCTCTACTATGGACATGATGAAGCTCATCCAGGGTCGTAATGAGGAAAGCGCCTGCTTCTGGCGCCGTCTCAAGCAGACGGCACTGGATGCGGATCTGGAAGTTGGACCTGATGCTCCAACTGAAGGGGTAAAGGTGACCGCGATGCACATTCTGTTGCGGGCCAAATTTTTGGAAGGCATCAATATTAAAATTCGAGAAAGGCTGGTTCTGGCCCGACCCGAATATAATGAGATGTCTATCCCTGCTATCCTTTCCACTCTTGCGGCAATAGAGAGGGAAATGGATAGGAGAAAACAGAACAAGGCCAAAGTTCTTATGTCCCAGACCCCACACGAAAAACCAAGGGATCTGGGTCACAGGAAGGTTAGGCCCCCCTCCCAGGTGTTTTCAGTGCCACCAAACGGGGCACATGAGGAGGAGCTGTCCCCAATTACCTAAAGGTTGGTGGCAGTTCATTCCTGATGAGTCCTCCGCCCCTGTCACCACCATGGTAAGTATGAATTCTCATAGGAAGTTGACAAATCGGTGTCGGCCCAGGTCCATTTTTTCTAGAGGCATTAAAATATCCCCTCCCTTGTCTCACCAACACCAGTGCAGCAAGAATGGTCTTGTAAAAACAGGACATCCAAGGCAAGGTACCCCTTCTCAGGGGAAAGCCCTCCTAACCCCTACTAACCTCACTATCAAACAATGCACTATTCTTAACCCAGCTTCTCTTCTTCCTGTGTTGGAAGATGAGAAGGGGGGGGGGGGGGGAGTACAGCAACGACAGTGCTGAATTTTGCAACCCAACTAACGATACTAACACTTCTTCTGCTAACATGTCTTCTTTGTCCACTACTAACCTCTCTTCCAAAGGACACGACTGCATTTCTTTGATGGAACTGGAGTCAGCGGCGATCAGCCCGGTGAAGGAAGCGCCACTATCGGAAGCGAAAAATCTTTTTGTCGATGGGTCCAGGTACTACACCCAAGACGGTAAGCCACACACTGGTGAAAGGGCTCTTTGAACGCACATATGTCAGCTCAGGAAGCTGAGCTGTGGGCACTGGCCAGGGCATGTGAGTTGACATGTGCCAACGCTAGTACCACGGTGAAGAAATACCTGTCTGAGGTTGTGTGCCGCTGGGGTCTACCTGAAACAATCGAGTTCGATAGGGGGTCACACTTCACTGGACAGATCTTTGCAGAGGTATGTAAAGCCCTTCACATCAACCAAGGGCTACACACCCCGTATCACCCCGAGAGTAGCGGTAAGGTTGAACGTCTCAACGGAATCCTTAAAAACAGGATCTCCAAAATCATGGCCGATACCCAAAAACCTTGGCCTGAGTGTCTCCCCATTGCCCTCTATTCCATCCCGAATGCCCCTGGGCAACCACATGGGCTGTCACCCTACGAGGTGTTGTTTGGGGGACCTCCCAAAACAGGGTTGTACTTTCCTCAACAGTTGTCGTCTTTACATTCACAACTAACAGGTTACGTGCAATCTCTGCAACGGGAGCTGCAGAAGATACACCATCGGGTTCGCGAATCGCTCCCGGATCCAAATGCAATAACAGGTGTTCTTTCTATTGAGCCAGGTGATTGGGTCGTCCTAAAGAAACATCAAAGAACCGGACTCGAGCCACGATTTACCGGACCATAGCAAGTCCAGCTGACGACACCTACCTCACTCAAGCTCGAGGGACGAGACAACTGGGTGCACGCAAGCCACTGCAAGAAGCTTTTCAGCTACACCAGAGAATGAGGGGTGTCATTTTCCTTTTTCTTGTTGTTTGTACGTCTTACATGTGTGTGAATGGAGGAAAAGACGGCAGATACCCCAACCTTTTATTTAAAATGCATCTGCGACTAGCCAGAACCGCCAACAAAACCAACTGTTGGGTATGCTCTAAGCCCCCACCCAGTCATCACATGTCTGCAATGGCCGCTGTTCATGCCCTATATGACATCCGTGTCGGCATGAAAAAACAAGGGACCCCTGGTCAGCCCCCACGTAGACATTTGTCGGTAGAACTTAATGACACATTTTTAGCAGGTAACATCAGTTTTAGCACCAATATTAGCTCCTGTAGGGCCCTCACCAGTCCATTATGGGTAACTGGACAGCTAGGCAGCCCTCAGGTGTGCTTTAACATCAGCTTTGGAACAGGTAACAAGTTTGTTGGGACTACCACCTGCGAGGGAGGTATAACTGTCAATCTGACTAACCAGACTTCCTTTCTGAGTAACCACACTGACCGACCAGACCACGTTTGTTGGAAGGACGGATGTGATGTGCAGACTGAGGGAGCAATCCCCCAGTCTGTGCAACTGTTGCTCAGTGCCAGAGGCCGAACAAAGAACTCCTCCTGCTCTGCTCTGACAGGTCCATACTATTTTCTGTGTGGTTCGGCAGCCTATAGAACATTTCCCCAGAACGCGAAAGGTTCATGTGCCCTCATAAAGCTAGTCCCCGCATCCTATGTAGTGATGGATCATGAAGAGTTGATGGTCCACAAGAAGGTAAGGATGGCAGGGAGAGTTCGCAGGGAACTGTTCTCTGAGGGCGACCAAGCATGGGCTTGGTTCCCCTCATGGACAGGTTGGGGAATAGAACTTATGAAGCGCCTGAACAATTTTTCTGTCATCGTGGATAGTATGTTTAACGAGACCGTAGAGGCTGTCAGAGAAATTGCCCAAGAACAACGGCAGATGGGAATTTTAGTGCTTCAGGAGAAGATGACCTTGATTACCTTTTAGCCGCCAAAGGGGGGTTCTGTGAGTTCATCGGAGAGGATTGTTGTACTTGGATAGAAGACAACAATGACAAGGTCCAGGCCCATATGGACAAAGTTAGTGAACTACAGGGAAAAGCTAGAGCTATAGCTAGTGAGGGTTGGAATCCGTTCAAGGGTTTTGGAGGATTGGGAGATTTCCTGTTCTCTTGGGTCTTGGTTGAAGGAGGTGGGAGTGTATGTCCTGATGCTTCTCTTTTTCCTCTGCCTCTTATATGCCGCTGTGAGATGTTCCTGTTGCCTCATCAACCGTGTAAACCAAGCTCGGGCAGACGACCACTTCTCCATGCCCGCTCCTGGGATCCCACTCCAACCACTGATCGGAGGAAGACCTCACCAACCAACCACCTTCTCTGCAGGTTACGTCCTGGCTTCCCTCTAATTTATCTCCCTGAAGACCACATTCTCCAAGACCTCCAAGCAAGCTTCAAGCCTCATCATTGTTTGTGTCTGCATTTTGGAAAACCATCTGGGTCGAGACCAGCCTTGTGTGGCCCCGTCTGCAGGGGCAATTTGAGAATCTGCTGCTGGATCTCCCCGGACCACCATGAGATCACAAGCCTTATTCATATAACAAGTCTGTCTGTGGTTTTTGCAAGAGCCTTCCTGTAGTGAAGGTTCCAACGCTCTTGAGGATCATCGCTACAATCAAGCCTGTTTGCGTCGAGTCTTATTGTTTCAGGTACCCTGTGGAGCTTTATTCTCAGGGACAACTACAGGAACTCTGGTCTAAGACCAACTCTTTGAGGTTTTGAGACAACACCCATCAAGCTGAAGAAGATCAAAAAGGGACACGAGGAGAATATGATAAAACAGGAGCGAATGTCATGGAAATTTTGTATTTACAGGTTGAACTTTAAATGTGTCATATATTAGTGTTATTCATATGTTCTCGTGTGGCTTAATTAAAGCTCTGAAGGCTGCAATTGGGCCATGTGCATTTACAATGTATGTATTACAGTGCTCAGCTCGGTAATGGATGAGATTATTATTATTATTATTATTATACAGTATTTATAAAGCGCCAATAGTTCGCTCAGCGCTGTACATTACAAAGGGAGACAGAACATGTGACAGAACAATACCAATACAATGCAAAACATGAGGGGATCGAGGGCCCTGCTCTTTCGAGCTTACAATCTAGGAGGGAGGGGGTGGTGGCACAGGAGGAGATAGCTGTGGGGGATGGAGTGGTTGGAAGAGTGGAGGAGGTCGGCAAGTTAGCAGGGGGTGGGGTAGGCTTCCCTGAAGAGATGGGTTTTCAGGGTGCGCCTAAAGGAGAGGAGAGTAGGTGATAATCTGATGGGTTGGGGCAGGGAGTTCCAGAGGATGGGTGACACCCTGGAGAAGTCCTGGAGGCGGGCATGGGAGGAGGAGACCAGGGAACTAGAGAGAAGGAGGTCTTGTGAGGAGCGGAGTGTGCGTGTTGGGCGGTACTTGGATATTAGGTCAGAGATGTAGTACGGGGCAGTATGGTGGACAGCTTTGTACGTCAGCGTTAGGATTTTGAATTTGATCCGTTGCGCAATCGGAAGCCAGTGGAGGGATTGGCAGAGGGGGGTGGCGGAGACAGAGCGGTTGGAAAGGTGAATGAGTCTGGCAGCCGTGTTCAGGATGGACTGAAGAGGGGATAGCCAGCGGCGAGGCAGGCCAGTGAGGAGGGAGTTGCAGTAGTCGAGTCGTGATATGATGAGGGAGTGGATGAGCTGTTTAGTGGTTTCTGGGGTTAGGAACGTGCGGATTTTGGCGATGTTGCGGAGGTGGAGATGGCAGATCTGCGCTTATAGACCGGCGTGTATACCACTGCGGCATTCGATGCGAATGCCGCCGGTGGTAGGCCGCGGGACTGTATCCACATATCAGCAGCATAGTACCATATGGACTTCATACCGCCAGGCGCCAAGCAGTGCGAACTCCGTGTGTAGGCTCATGTATATCTTACAAGCCATTACTGACCTGAACTGTATCTGGATGGATGTGTTTTAATAAAGATCGTATCGGGCCCATTCAGATACAGACTGACACTGTTTAATCTAGGGGATGCTTGTACAGGGAATGTACATACTACTAGGAGCTGATAGGATGGGAAGCCTGCTCTCCACAGAGAACTCACCATGGGAAAGGGGGAGGGGAGAACTGGTTTCCAGTATAGATAAAAGGAAAGGCTATGCTCCAATCAGGATGTACATTCTGTGTATAGACACTCCCCATTGCATTGTTCTGTGGGAGGGGATTGACCTGACCCCCCCCCCGCGTGGGGGGGGGGCGTGTGTGTACTGGTAATAAAACAAGAGGCTGAGGATACAGACGCTCTCTATGTGAATTCCAACAGCAACCTGAGAGTGTCGTGTGATTATTCCTAGGTAACTGGAGCTCCATTTCCCCACATCTCGAGATAGCTAAACCAGTTGGAGGCGCAGGAATCGTGGAGTTTAGCTGCAGTCGTGATAAGCGAGATTCGCACAGCTTTATGGGGGATTGCTGCGCATCCAACTGCGAGTACTCACGGTAAGGAGAAATTCGTTAAAAGCGAATTTCCAAGACAAGGGCGCATGCATGCCCTACCCGCTCCGCCATCCGCGGCTGTCAAGCGCCAGATCCTGGCTGGTGATTACTCGCCGGCACCCAGTGATTTCCGAGATTCTCCGATGGTGTGAACGGTTTTGTTTACTAATAGTTCTCCCTGTCAGCTCGGGCACACTGCTTTGGATGGCTGTGTAAATATATCGCCATTTGTAAACGCTATAACTTTCACGTAAGCCAATGAATTTACTCATATTGGGATTTTTTTTGTAGCAAAGACATTGCAGAATACATTTTGGCATAAATTTATGATAAAATTAGATTTTTTTTTACATTTTTTACTGGACATGTTTAATAGCAAAAAAGTAAAAAATATTGTTTTTTTTCTCAAAATTGTTGGTCTTTTTTTTTTATAGCGCAAAAATTAAAAACACACAGGCAATCAAATACCACCGAAAGAAAGCTCAATTTGTGGGAAAAAAAGGCCGTAAATGTAATTTGCGTGTAGCATTGCATGACCCTGCAATTGTCAGCTAAAGCAACGCTGCACCGTAACACAAAAAATGGCCTGGTCAGGAACGTGGGTAAATCCTCAGGAGGTCAATTGGTTAACAACCATGAAAAACAATGCCGACATTAAAAAATAAAAATGGTGTGGGGTTCCCCCCCAATTCATAGGGCCTTCGGCCTTTCAAAAAAAAAAAAAAATGGCATGGGGTTGTCCCCCCAAAAAAATCTATCCATCCATGCAGCCCGGCAGGTCAGTAAAGGGAGGGGATGTGCGAGCACCCCCTACCCCCTGAACCATACCAGGCCACATGCCCTCAACATGGGAGTGCTTTAAGGCAAAGGGGGTTTTCCCCTAAACCACCTTGTCCCCATGTTGACGGGGGGAAAGGGCCTCTTCCCCACAACCCTGGGCAATGGTTATGAAGGTCTGCAGGTGGGGGCTTCAGCGAGGGGAACCCCAGCTCCCCGCCATGTGAAAGAGTAAATTTCAAAAATAAATAAAAAAAACAAAGTTCTTGAAGTCTTTTTATTAAAAAAAAGAAAAAACAATGTCCTCCAAAGTAAATTCAGCCTCAGTCACAATGAACACAACCGCCCCGAAAAATAAATGAAAAAAAAAAAAAAAAGATCCGCACTCGTCGCTTGCCTCGGCACTTGGCATCTCTGATTCTCACCAACAGTAAATAAGAGGACAGAGTCATCCGCCCCTTTATTTACATCTGCATTAATAACTGCAGCTGTCAGCGGGTGCCTAGTAATGCTAAAAAATGAAAGAGCGGGGTCACTTGCTGTCATTGGTGCCCCCGCCCCTTTGCTTATTTAGCGTCAGTGGGAAGCGGAGATGTCAGACTCTGGGAGGCAAGTGATGAGTGCAAGCTCTTTTTTTATTTTTTGGGGTCGTGGCGTTCATTGTGATTGATGCACTTGTGTGAGTGCTTGTGTGAGTGCTTGTGGTTTGGACCAGAATCCCGGTACGGGTGTTTTATGGCAATGTTGTCAATGTTGTAAGGTGGAGGGTGCTGTAGCTTTTTGTATTCTGTCATTACAATGTTAATAAACACTATGTTTTAAGCCGCAGTATGTTCTCTTGAGGACTACTTTTCTAATGGGGTCTCACCCACTGGTTCTCTTTTCTACTAGATTGTCTTGGTCCCTAGGACTCGGGTGAGTCAGCATATTTACTATATATTCAGTTACCATTTCATGTGCCTGGGGATCCCATTTTCATTTTTTTGTATTTTTCCCTTCCCCCTTGCTCTGTCTTTGTTGCTTATGTATGTTTAGTTTCAAGCTTGTTCTCTGATTTTTTGCGAGATATCGGTTGCCATACTGTATTTCTTTTTGTGCCAGGAGGTGTCTATGTGCCCTCTCAGATCGGAGAACTCCCCCCAGAGGTTGGTCTTTGGGAAGATCCCTTTCTTTCCTGGGGGCTGCAACCCTGGACTATTTGGTTAATTTTTTTCTATGTTGACGTACAATGTATATTGTAATATTCCCTCCTACACAGGGTAATTGGTTACCCCAAGTGTCTTGCCTCTTTTTTTTCCTTTCTTATGTTTTTTTAATCCATTTTTTTCTTATTTCACGAGGGTCAACCATGTTCTCCACCAGATACTCAAGATTCTGCTTCTTTGTGAAGGCAGGTGATCTTACATGTTTATTGGAACTTTGTTACTAGTTATTAACACTAGTTACTAGTGTCTTCACAACAGTGTGACAGAGGTATAATTCGATTGGTTTCTCATAATGTACAGGGGAGGTTTGGCTCTTCTTCTAAACGTATTAAAGCCTTCCATCATTACTGTTACTTAGGAGCTGACGTTGTGGCCCTCTAGGAGATGCACTTTCCCCCTTCCTTTACCTTTACGACATGTGCATAAAGATTATCCTGTTTGCTATATTGCTAATGCTTCAGAGAGGAAGAGGGGGGTTGCTCTTTGCCTGTCCCGGTGCTTATCTTTTACTGAAACTAAGGAAATACAAGATCGGGAGGGATGCTTTGGTGAAAGGGCATCTGGGAAAAAATTTGGTCACCTTCCTGGTTTATTACGCACTGAACGCTAATCAGATTAGGTTCTATCAATCCCTACTCTACTCTTTGGTTTCGGAGTTTGAGGGCGATGTTATACTGGCTGGAGATTCTAACTTAGCATTAGACCAAATATTGGACAAGTCTCGTGCTGCCATGCCTAGATACCCTTCCAGACACAGCCGCAAGTTTGCCCAGTTACTGTTTCGCTATGATTTGCTCAACGCCTGGAGAGAGGCTAATCCAACTTCCTGAGGTTATTCTCATTTCTCCAGAGCTCATAATTGTTATTCCCGCATTGATCATATATTTCTCCTCTTGAGGCTGCTACCTAAATTGCTTTCTGCTAAGATTGTCACTACATCTTGGTCTGATCATGATTCTGTCCTATTAACGCTTTCTACCTTGACAACTAAGACGGTTAACCTTCATTGTCGTCTTAATGAATTTCTCTTGAGCAACAAATCCTATTGTCTTGATATTTCTACTCATCTGAAACTCTCTTTTGAAACAAAGCAGAGGATACGAATCCTGCTATAAATTGGGTGGCCCATAATGCCTCAGTTAGGGGCTTTCTTATTCAGCTATCCTCTCGACTAAAAAAGGCTCATGATTAATTGATTTTGGCTAAATCCAAAGCTTATAGTGTTCCTGCTGCCGAACATAAAAAGACTCCTGACCCTGATTTGTTAGCTAAACTTTTAAGCTAACAGTTACATTGGGCTAATCACAAATTTTTCACGTGGCAATATAGACCGGGCTCCCTTCTGGCACATAAGGTATCTCCCAGGCATTCTCATATAGCTCTCCTTAAAATTAGATTATCGACTGGTAACGTGTCCCAAGACCGTTGCAGAATTCTTCAAGAATTTCATTCCTTTTATACTGACCTCTATCGTTAACCCCAAGAAAATGCCTCCCCTTCTATTAATCATTTTTTGACACCTTTGACTCTCCCATCTCTCCAGGAGGCTCATAAAGACCTCATGGACCAACCTATCACTTGTGAGGAAATCCAGAAAGCTGTTAAAACCTTAGCTCTTCATAAATCACCAGGACCTGATGGTCTTCCCCATAATTATTATAAAACCTTTTCAGATCTTTTGGTTCCACATATGGCTCTTTACTTCAATCATCTACAGGATGGAGGTGTAATGCCACACAATGAGAATAGAGCATATATTAGTGTTATTCCCAAGCCTAACAAAGATACCACTGCTGTTCTTAATTACTGCCCCATTTCTCTGATCAATCGCGACCTAAAGATCCTTACTAAGGTTTTGGCCTTGCACCTCAATACGTTTTTGGCAAACTACATTCATGATGACCAATCAGGGTTTATTCGAGGACGTCAAACACTTGATCAGATCTGTTGAAGGTTAGCATAGATATCTGCAGTGAATTCTAACTGTGATAATTCCCTACCAAGGGAAATATTGCTGCTATCTCCGGATCTTCACAAGGTGTTTGATAGTTTGACCTGGGGCTACTTATTTCATATGTTGAGCGCCTTTGGGTTTGGCTCCACCTACATTTCTACGAGGTTTATATTGCAATACCTCAGCTCAATAACCAATGTGCAGCACTAAATTAATAATAACCATACATCAAAACATGCAAATAATCAATTGAATATAAACAACAATAAAGTGATACAAAACACAACACTCTAAAAAAGTGTTCAAAAAATGCGTGACCTGAGGTCCTGATACAACTTCAGAACCTGTGCACTAGTAACCACTCTAATAGTTTATCACTACGTATATTTAAAGCAAACCCTATATATATAGTACAAAAAATCCTATATAAAACACACTAGTGACCAGTGAAAAAGTGATGAAGCAGCTAACACTTGTTTTTTGACTCAAATATATAACTACAAACAATTCACTCAAAGTTCATAAATCATCCAAATGGTGCTCCAAACAGCAATAACTCATGCACAGTGATAAAAGTGATGGATATATCCTGATGAAGTCACGTGGTTTAGTGACGCAACACATAGATACGCCGTGACGCAGCTTCCGGTATGCTATCTTGGCACACCCAGAGGAGTCATAACCCATGCAGTACACCCAGGCATGAGGTTGTTTACATGCTGTTACTTTATTTGTACCAAGTGAGTGGACATTTTTATTTATTAAAAAGAGTCTGATTTACATAAATTACTGCACTATGTGAGCATCTTTTTTTCTCTTACCATGGTTCATGGTGAGGGATATATATAGCTAGTGCACCTATCCTGAGAGGCCTGGAGTACATTTTACTTACCTGAGAGGGGGACTACAGGAGAAGTACAGAGGATACCAGCCAGTATTGGAGAAGGATCTAGGAGTGATCCTGGAGGCTTAGTGGCCCATTGGGTCGCAGAGTGGAGGTGAGGGGGCATTTTAGCCACGGAGGATAAGTGTGCTGACACCATCACAGAAACCATCACTTTCATCACTCTGCATGAGTTATTGCTGTTTGGAGCACCATTTGGATGATTTATGAACTTTGAGTGAATTGTTTGAAGTTATATATTTGCGTCAATATGATCACTTTTTCACTGGTCACATATAGTGTGTTTTATATAGGATTTTTTGTACTATACTTATGGGGGTTTGCTTTACATATACGTAGTGATACACTATTAGAGTGGTTACTAGTGCACGGGTTCTGAAGTTGTATCAGGACCTCTGGTCACACATATTTTTGAACACTTTTGTTGGAGCACATTGTGGCACTTTAATTGTATGTAGAGTGTTGTGCTTTGTATCACTTTATTATTATTTATATTCATTTGATTATTTGCATGCTTTGATGTATGGTTATTATTTAGTGCTGCACTATATTATTGGTTATTTCGTTTCACTGTTGAGGTATCAGTTTAGAGTGTTAGCTGCTTCATCACATAGGTATATACTCTATATAAGCGCAGGAGGAATTTTTATAATTTTTTTTTAATCCCTCAGCTCAGGTTTCTATTCACGGGTATAAATCGGCTCCTCTTCTCATCAGAACAGGGTTGTTCACTTTCCCGATTACTGTTCGCTCTGGCAAAAGAACCCCTTGCTATTGCTATTTATTCTCACCTTGACAATACGGGTATCCAATGTGGTCGACAAGAACACAAATGTGCCCTGTTTGCCGATTATGTTTTTATGTATGTTTCCAATCCCCGAACATCTTTACTAATTTGTTGACTCTGCTTCATCACTTTTTTCTGACTTTGGGACTCACTTTAAATTCTTCTAAAACAACTGCTCTCAACATTACTTTATCTTCTTCGCGGGAACAGAACTTTCTGGGCATTGATTTGATTTTCAGTGGGCTGCCCACTCTCTCTCTTATCTAGGGGTCCATCATACACACTCTATTGTGACATTATATCATAAGAAAAGAGACAGGAGGCGCCCATCTGAGTGTAGTAATAACACTGTATTTAATAGCAAAGGCTTGAAAACACTCACAAAGGAAGTAATAAAACAAGCTCTTCATATAAGAGACGACCGTTCCTCAAAACGTCCTGCAGGTGCCACCGGTGGTTGGTACAATAGCAGCTGGGCTGATGAAGATGGTGAGAGACACTGTTGTGGTCAATCCTACAGAGTGGTGATGTTGTAGAGCCGATCCAGCGGCGTTTGTGCAGGAAGGAGCCTAGTAACCAGCCTGGAACACACCAGCAGGATGTGACATCACAGGAAGAGGCAGAGGGTCAGTGGGGAGGAAGAGCACAGACGTGGGAAAGTCAGACTATGCGCTCGGAGCCTCTAGCTCCTTCTATTGGCCTCTGCAGGTTACTAGTCTCTTTCCTGCACAAACGCCATCTCACCATCTCCATCAGCCCAGCTGCTATTGCACCAACCACCGGTGGCGCCTGCAGGACGTTTTGAGGAACGGTCGTCTCTCATATACACAGATAAGCTTGTTTTATTACTTCGTTTGTGAGTGTTTTTAATCCTTTGCTATTAAATACAGTGTTATTACTACACTCAGACGGGAGCCTCCTGTCTCTTTTCTTCTGTTCCTGCATACAGAGCTGGCTTGCTCTGAGGATGGCTGCCATCTTTTTGTGCTTAAAAGATTCCAGGCAAATTGCCTGAGAGACTCTTATAAGGACTGATTGTACAATAATGCATTTACATACCCTATTTTAAGTACTTGTATGCCAATATTGCCATTTATCATCTTTTACTTCATACATTTTATAATTTTTATCCTTTTGACCCTTACACTACTTTATCTCGTGTTTTACTCATTTTTGACATTATATCATGCCAATTATCCCCCACTTTTTAAACGACTTAAGGAAGACCTGCGTAGCTGGGCGGACTTTCCCTTGTCTTGGTTTGGTAGAATCAACTCTATCAAAATTATCTTTTTACCAAGATTACTCAATTTTTTTTCGGACATTACCAATTGCGGTTCCCAGAGGAGAAATACTGCAATTACAATCAGAAGTCTCTCGATTTGTGTGGGGTAATAAATGCCCCCGAATTAATAATTCAACACTGTATTCCCAGAAAAAGCATGGCGGTTTGGGACTTCCCAACCCCTGAGCCTATTTTCATGTGGCCCCGATAATGCAGCTCTCCTACACTACAGCCAACGGTCCTAAACCCCAGTGGGTTAGTATTGAAGCCCTACCTTGTCATCCTTATGCTATTGGGTCTCTTATGTGGCTTCCCAATCGACTATGTCCTCCCATTTTATGCCCAAAATTATCTTATTCTTTAACAGTATGGGACAGGCTGCGCATCCGTAAATCCTTATCTTCCCCCCATACCCCCTTATCTCCTGTTTTTTTGTAATCCTGTATTTGTACCTATTTCAGTGGTAGATCAATAAGGGCTTTCTACATAGCAGGGACTATTTAGAAGGGGATCGCTTGCACTCTTCACAATATTTTTGAGATAAACACCAACTACCCCCTAGTGAAATCTTTCGATATAATCAAATTGTGTCCTTTATCCAATCCAAACTTAAACTGTTAACTGAACCCTTAACACTTGCCTCTTTCTAACTCTCTTGTCAAGCTTCTGGTATGCTGAAAGGTTGCTGAAACTTCCCTTATTGATCCAAAAACCAAGCTTCCTTACATGATTCAGTGGGAAAGGAACTTAAATATCTCCTTAGAACTAACTGATTGGCAGGATACGGCTTATGCTTTGTCCAAGATTTCTATTAATACCACACTTATTGAATCTAATTATAAAACACTCCTGCGCTGGTACCTGGTCCCTACATGCCTTGCAAAAATGTACCCTACCACGTCACCTTCCTGTTTCCGGAGCTGTGGGCGGGAGGGAACTATGCACCTTACTTGGTGGCAATGTCCTGTGGTAACTAGATTTTGGATCCACATATTCAGTTTTATTTACTCAGTGACAGGAGTGAATGTCCATATCTTCCTGAAGGTGGCCCTTTTTCAGAAGTTGCCCTCGGATAGCCTCAAGAAATTGGCCCAACTGATTCTTAACATTCTCCTGGCTGCAAGGATTAGGATTCTAAATATTGGAAGCGATCGGTGATACCACTTGATTATCTCAAAATTAAACTTAATTGGAGGTATTCTTAAAAATAATGTCTCAAAATTCAACAGTACTTGGGATCCGTGGATTCGATACCTCTCCGTACCTTAATGGGTTCGTGGCTGCCCCTCCTTTACGTTACTCTTACTTTTCTGCTCTTCTTCTTCCTCGTTTTTTTTTAATTTTTTGATTCCGACATTCCATTTTGCTGCATAATTACTGGTGTTTGAATACAGGTTGATTATGCTTATTTATGTTTTTCATTGTGCACTACATACCAGATTCCTGTTTACTGTTGCAATTTATTCTCTTGGTCTGTAGACTGCAGTGGAGGGACTGTTTGGTCCCGTACCTAATTGATCAGTCCGATTTTTTCATCCCTTTATTTAATGCCTGTCATTTATTTTCGCAAATGATTATTGTTTGGAATTTTTTTACTTTCACATTTGTTGGTCTGTATGTTTTTTTTAATAAAAACATTGAAATATAAACACCAGAATTGGCAGGTCCGCCACTGGCACCCTGTGCTTTTCACAGATGAGAGCAAGTTGCCCTGAGCACATGTGACAGATATGAAATGGTGTGGAGAATCTGTGAAGAATGTTATGCTGCCTTTAACATCGTTCAGCATGACCTTTTTGGCGGTGGGGTCAGTAATGGTCTGTGGAGGCATATCCATGGAGGGACGCACATATCTCTACAGGCTAGATAATGACACCCTGAGTGCCATTAGGTATCAGGATGAAATCCTTGGACCCATTGTCAGACCCTACACTGGTGCAGTGGGTCCTGGGTTCCTCCTGGTGCATGACAATGCCTGACCTCATGTGGCGAGAGTATGCAGGCAGTTCCTGGAGGATGAAGGAATTAATACCATTGAATGGCCCCCACACTCGCTTGACCTAAATCCAATAGAACACCTCTTGGATATCATGTTTTGGTCCATCTGACGCCACCAGGTTGTACCTCAGACTGCCCAGGAGTTCAGTTATGCCAGGGCCAGGGTCCATATCTGGGAGGAAATACCCCAGGACACCATTTGTCGTCTCATTAGGAGCATGCCCCGATGTTTCAGGTGGGGGCGATACAAACTACTGAGTACCATTCTGAGTTGCTGCAATGAAATTTCTGCATCATTTTTTCACTTTGATTTTTAGGGTGTCTTTGCATTCCAGTCATCTGTAGGTTGATAATTTTCATTTACATCAAACGATGGGGCATCCTTATATTCCTAACATCCTACAGTCCATATCAGTATAGATAACCAGCATGATATTTTTCCCCATTGAGCTCTGATGTGTTTTCAAAGTGTTCCTTTAATTTTTTGAGCAGTATATATATATATATATATACACACACATACACATATATACACACACATACATACATACACACAAACACACACACACACACACACATACAGTTGCAAGAAAAAGTATGTGAACCCCTTGGGATTACGTGGAGTTTTGCATGAATTGGGCATAAAATGTGCTCTGAACGTTATCTAAGTCACAATAGGAGAACACAGTCTGCTGAACATAGTACTACACAAACATTAGATGTTGCCATGGTTTAATTGCACATAACATGTAAACATTCACAGTGCAGGGAGGAAAAAGTATGTGAACCTTTGGACTTAATAACTGGTTGACCCTCCTTTGGCACCAATAAAGTATCTTCAAAAGCCTCGATGTTCATGTGTCCACGGTAAGACAGACTGTCTACAAATGGAGAAAGTTTAGCACTGTTGCTACTCTCCCTAGGCATGGTCGTCCTGGAAAAATGACTGCAAGAGCACAGCGCAGAATGCTGCATGAGGTAAAGAAGAATCCCAGAGTGTCAGATAAAGACCTACAGAAATCTCTGGCACATGCGAACATTTTTGTTGACACATCTACAATAAGGAAAACATTAAACAAGAATGGAGTACATGGGAGGACACTACGGAGGAAGCCATTGCTGTCCAAAAAGAATATTGCAGCACGTTTGAAGTTTGCAAAAGAGCACCTGGATGTTCCAGAGCACTCCTGGCAAAATATACTGTGGACAGATGAAACCAAGATTGAGTTGTTTGGGAAGAACACACAAAACACTGTGTGGAGAAAAAAAAAGGCACAGCACACCAACATCAAAACCTCATCCCCACTGTAAAACATGGTGGAGGGAGCATCATGGTTTGGGGCTGCTTTGCTGCCTCAGGGCCTGGACGGATTGTTGTCATTGATGGAAAAATTAATTCCAGAGTTTATCAAGACATTTTGCAGGAAAACGTACGACCATCTATCCGCCAACTGAAGCTCCGCAGAGGATGGGTGATGCAACAGGACAATGACCCAAAGCATACAAGTAATTCAACAAAACAATGGCTGCAACAGCACAGTATACGCCTTCAGGAGTGGCCCAGTCTGAGTCCTGACCTCAACCTGATTGAAATGCTGTGGCATGACCTTAAGAGAGCGATTCACACCAGACATCCCAAGAATATTGCTACACTGAAACAGTTTTGTGAAGAGGAGTGGTCCAAAATTACTCCAGATCGTTGTGCAGGTCTGATCTGCAACTACAGGAAACATTTGGTTGAGGTTATTGCTGCCAAAGGAGGGTCAACCAGTTATTAAGTCCAAAGGTTCACATACTTTTTCCTCCCTGCACTGTGAATGTTTACATGTTATGTGCAATTAAACCATGGCAACATCTAATGTTTGTGTAATATTATGTTCAGCAGACTGTGTTCTTCTATTGTTGTGACTTAGATGACGTTCAGAGCACATTTTATGCCCAATTCATGCAAAACTCCACGTAATCCCAAGGGGTTCACATACTTTTTATTGCAACTGTAAGTACTAAGATGGATACTGGCTGTTGTCACATACGGTCCCAGAAAAAAACCGGTTGTGTCACTTACGGTTCCAGTCTTTTGGGGGCCAGAAGAGTGGGAAGGCTCGTTTATCTTTTCTCCTCTTGATATTATTTATGGAGACAGTGGACATCAGGTACGACTGGTGAAACCAGGCAGTCAGGCAGTTTCTCTTTGGACCTGAACTGCCTTTTTGGATGACATGACTATGGGACTGTTAAGTATATGGTCTGCGGGGGGCAGGGGGGTTACCACATGTGGATATCTTGGCTTCCCTGCATGTGTACTTTTGCACTACTGACTAATGAGCAATTGTTTGGTTCCACCTGTGTGGACTCTGATGTACCTGTGTTGCAACTGAGTGCAATGCATTACATTTTTGACTCATCCTACATTATCTGTCTTATGTGAGGATTACTCCTCTGTATTTATACTGGCAGATTGGGTGGAATTTATACAAGCCATATGAGGATGCATATGGGTGGTTTCCTGTAGCACACAGGTTGTCAGGAATGGACTTGCCAGTAATGGTGAGACTCACCTGCCTTGTGGGCTGCAGTACCAGGGCTGGCCAGCGGGTGCTCCCAGCAATCAGAGACTCAACCCTGCAGCCAGCCAAACACCTGAAGCTGATCATGCAGGTGTATTTAAGGGATGTCCAGACCTGCAGTCCCTGCCTTGGTGTGTTTTTCCTGGGCCCTGTATCTTGTTACCTGCATTCCTGTTCCTGTCCCTGTCTGACTGATTCGTTGCTGACCCTGCCTGATCCGGACCTCTGCTGACTTCTCCTGTTTGATCCCTGGCTTGTGACCCCGACCATTCTCTGCCTGACCCCCTGTTCCTACCTGCCCGATTGTTATTGACCCGGCCTGCCTGACGACGCTTGCATTGTATGTATCGTTATCTGTGGGTGGTTTGGTTTGGTTTGTTTGCACTGTGTTATGTTTTAGTATTGCACTGCGTTTATGTATTGTTAGTGTTAATAAATTATATTGTTTATATCATATCTGAAGCCTGCGTTTCCCTGCGTCAGTTCACATACCTCTGGTCATACCCTGGAGCCTTGACACAGGTTAACACCGATGGGAGCCTGATTAGCTATATGCCTATTTCACAGAGTAGTTTCTTTCTCCATATCCATATTTCTGCATATCTACACCATATTTGTTCATATACAATGGGGAAAATAATTATTTGATTCCCTTCAGATTTTGTAAGTTTGCCCACTTACAAAGGGTCTATAATTTTTATCATAGGTGTATTTTAAATGATAGAGACAGAATATCAACCAAAAATCCATAAAAAAAAAACACAATACAAATGTTATAAATGGAGTTGCAGTTCAGTGAGTAAAATAAGTATGTGATCCCCTACCAACCAACAATAATTTTGGCTTCCACAGACTGGCTATGTAGCACAGACCACATGAGTGGTACACAGATTAGTCCTGTCAATTTAAGAAGGTGCTCCTAATGACATCTCAATATGTGTATAAAAGACAACTGTCCACAGAATCTCTTTCTTGGGCACCACCATGGGCAAGGCCAAAGAGCTGTCAAGGACATCAGGGACAAGAATGTAGACCTGCACAAGGCTGGAATGGACTACAAGATCATCAGCAAGACGCTTGGTGAGAAGGCGACGACTGTTGGAGCGACTATTCGCAAATGGAATAAACACAAAATAACTATCAATCTCCCTCGGTCTGGAGCTCCATGCAGGATTTCGCCTCATGGAGTAAGGATGATCATGAGAAAAGTGAGGGATCAGCCCAAAACTACACGGGAGGAGCTTGTGAATGATCTCAAGGCAGTTGGGACCACAGTCACTAAACAAACCACAATACGCCGTCATTAAATCCTGCAGCGCCCACAAGGTCCTCAAGAAGGCACATGTACAAGCCCGTCTAAAGTTTGCAAGTGAACATCTAAATAATTCAGAGAAGGAATGGGAGAAATTGCTGTGGTCAGATGAGACCAAAATTGAGATCTTTGGCATTAACTTCAACGTGTTTGAAGAAAGAAAAATGCTGACTAAGAACACCATCTCTACAGTCAAGCACGAAGTTGGAAACATTATGCTTTGGGGCCATTTCTCTGCTAAAGGTACAGGCCGACTTTGCCGCATTACGGGGCCATGTATTGGATGATAACCTTCTTCCCTCAGCCAGGACACTGAAGATGGGTCATGGATGGGTCTTCCAGCATGACAATGACCCAAAACATACTGCTGAGGCAACAAAGGAGTGGCTCAAGAAGGTCATGGAGTGCCTTAACCTGTCTCCAGACTTAAATCCTATAGAAAATTTATGGAGGGAGCTGAAACTTCGAGTAGCCAAGAAACCTTAAGAATTTAAAAAAAGAGTAAAGAAGAGTGAACCAAAATGCCTCACTGTGATGTGTGCAAACCTGGTAACTAACTACAAGAAATGTCTTCCCTCTGTGCTTGCCAACAAGGGTTTCTCTACCAAGCACTAATTCATGTTTTGCTTGGGGATCAAATATTTATTTTACTCACTGAACTGCAACTCAGTTTATAACATTTGTATCGGGGGCGTGGTTTCCGCATGGTGCCGAGCGGCCGCATTTAAAAAGACTGCCCTACCATGCCGACCCACTCTTCCAGCTCATGATCCACAACAGGCAAATGCTCTGGAAGACACCTGGCATCTCAGCTACCTTCCTCCGTCTCCATTAAATGATTCTTGGCCGCAGACTGGGCCAACTCCTGTGAGCTGCTGATACAGGCCAGATCCCCGAAGTAGATCTGCCTCGCCGCATGACGCTTCCCCACGTCAGAGTTTTCCAGCCTCCTCTTTCGGCTCAGAGTGTCCAGAAAACTGCAGCCCTGGAATGTCGTCACTAATTAGAAATCTAAAGAGAAAACTTGCAGGGATGTTCCAGGGTCAAGAGAAATCCATTAAAAAGAAGTTGGGATGAGTGCGCATGTGCGTCCGGCGGGACGGACATGTCTCCCTGAGGCTCCGTCATACCGCAGGGACGACAGCCGCCCGATCAGAGATCCCGGCATCAATATGTCTCCGTGGCAACCCCCCTGGCACAAGCCAGAATGGTCAGGGGAGCGCCCCGGCATCAGGCTCCGCCGCCCAGCTAGCCCATTAAGGAGGCCCTGGCTCGAGCCTCCTCTAAGATGGCCACCACATCATCACCAGGCAGTAAGAAAGCTGCACAGCCATATGCAGCCCTGCAATCAGCGCAACCCAGTCCACCCTGCACATCGGATAGTGTGTCAGATATTGACCCAGAGACCCCCACTCACGCTCCTACCTCTGACCTTACATCTCCTGACCTTATCATGTGCTTTGAAAAAATGCTACACAAAGCCCTGAAACAGACCTCTGACCGGATCTCAGACAAGCTGTTCAGAGAAATTCACCAACTAAGGCAACGCACTGCTGACCTGGAACAAAGAGTGGATGACCTTGAGGCCTCACTTCAGACACACATAGACGACCTCGACCTTTTATGCGATAAAAATGCGATACTGCAAACACGCCTCGAGGACTTTGAAAACGGAGCTAGACGCTCAAATGTACGAATTCGTGGCCTCCCAGAATCCATAATTGATGTACAATCAACCGTCACAGCATTGTTCCAAGAGCTCGTCCCAGCTATCCCTATAGAACGCCTAAAAATGGACAGGATTCATAGGGCATTAGCTCCGTGACGCACCGATGGCCCACCAGGTGATATTAAGCTAAACTCCACTTTTTTCGTACCAAAGAGCAACTCTTACAAACCACCCACAACGCTGAATCCCTGATGTTCCAAGGTCACACCTATCAACTGTTTCAAGACCTCTGCCCCACCACTATCGCTAAACGCAGGGCTATGAAACCTCATCTACAAGCGCTCCAACAACAAAGTATACCTTACAAATGGAGTGCGTTTCCGTTACCAAACCCGAGACTACATCTGCAAGACCCCTAACGAACTGTCGGCAGTCCGCATCTTGCTCACCGCAGAAATCCCACCCACCACACCTCGCCAACAGTCAACTTAACGCCGAACAAATGAGGGCACTTCTCATCATCTGCTCCGTCTCCACAAGAATCTATGGACTGAGTCTCACCATTCACCTCTTGCCTCACCATCCTCACGCGACACTACAGAGCTCTGCCAACGCAGTGGCCAACGTCCACATTGTCTACCCTCCTTTGGATGCAGACGTTATGCATCCTTGCACTAGGCCCTCGGGGCCTACTTTGTCCTTACCTTAATTTTCTCTCTTTTTTTTTTTTATATACAGTTGTGTCCAAAATTATTCAACCCCCAATGCTGTAAAGGGGTTTAGGGACTATAGTGTACATTTGGAATTGTATTCAGAATCAAATCCTACAAGGACGTTGTAACTACCCAAATGCAACTAAAATGACATCAATTGTTTATGTAATACAGTAGTAAATGGTTCTTATGTGGTTTCTTCATTGCCACAATTATTCAACCCCTTAAAGACTACCACTCTGAAGAACAGAGGTTCATACAGGTGCTTTCCATCAGGTATTGAAAACACCTGTGGATGTCACCGAGCAGCAATCAAGCATAATAAGCACCAATTAGGCAGCTTTAAAATGACTGTGATACTCAGCTCCTTCTAGACATTTACTGGTGTGGTTACAAACATGGTGAAGGCAAGAGAATGGTCCAGGAAGACAAGAGAAGAGGTGATTTCTCTTCACAGGAAGGGCAATGGCTATAAGAAGATTGCAAAGATGTTAAACATACCAAGAGACACCTTAGGAAGCATCATTCGCAAATTCAAGGCAAAGGGCACTGTTGAAACGCTACCTGGTCGTGGCAGAAAGAAGATGCTGACTTCGACTGCTGTGCGCTACCTGAAGCGTAGAGTGGAGAGAAGTCCCCGTGTGACTGCTGAGGAACTGAGAAAAGATTTGTCAGATGTGGGTACAGAAGTTTCAGCCCAGACAATAAGACGCACACTGCGTAATGAAGGCCTCCGTGCCAGAACTCCCAGGCGTACCCCCTTGCTGTCTCCAAAGAATAAGAAGAGTCGACTGCAGTATGCCAAAAGCCATGTGGACAAACCACAAAAGTTGTGGGATAGTGTTCTGTGGACTGATGAAACAAAATTAGAACTGTTTGGGCCCATGGATCAACGCTATGTTTGGAGGAGGAAGAACAAGGCCTATGATGAAAAGAACACCTTGCCTACTGTGAAGCATGGTGGAGGGTCAATCATGCTTTGGGGCTGTTTTGCTTCTGCAGGTACAGGGAAGCTTCAGCGTGTGCAAGGTACCATGAATTCTCTTCAGTACCAGGAGATATTGGATGGAAACGTGATGCAGTCCGTCACACACCTGAGGCTTGGGAGACGTTGGACCTTTCAACAGGACAATGATCCCAAGCATACCTCCAAGTCCACTAGAGCATGGTTGCAGAGGAAAGGCTGGAACATTTTGGAGTGGCCATCGCAGTCACCAGACTTAAATCCGATTGAGAACCTCTGGTGGGACTTAAAGAAAGCAGTTGCAGTGCGCAAGCCTAAGAATGTGACTGAACTGGAGGCCTTTGCCCATGAAGAATGGGCGAAGATACCCGTAGATCGCTGCAAGACACTTGTGTCAAGCTATGCTTCACGTTTAAAAGCTGTTATAACTGTAAAAGGATGCTGTACTAAGTACTAAGATTGAATGTCACTTGGGGGTTGAATAAAACTGATAATGCTGTGAGCACAGAAAAGACATTTGTGGTTATTTCATTATAACTGTTATGTTATATTTGTCTGACCTACAAGTGCCTCTTTAATGTAAATGTAAGCAAGATGACTGAATGATCAAAAGCAATGTCAAACTGGCCAAAACACTCAATTTCAGTGGGGGTTGAATAATTTTGGACACAACTGTATCAGGAACAATTTTTTTTTAATTCTTCCTGAGAGTTAATGGTTATCTTGACTCTTTTCTTTCCCAGGTTTCTGAGAGTTTGTTGTGCCTTACATGATACATTTTGAACTATTTTGTTATGGATGTATTTCAACATATGTATGGGGACCCCAGTTCTGGTGGCACAATAGGCTGCATTTCCCTATCCTCACCAGCTTTTTTCCTGATGGCCGGTGCCGCCTGAACTCGGGACCCCTTGGTTCCTTCGGGAACCCATTCTTCTATTTTATTTGCAGGATCTTACTGTAATGTATTTATTCTACTACTGTCGTCCTCGCGGTCCGCGTACCTGCGCACTCGCCACTAGCCCATGCAGTATTGCAGTTTTAATACTGCTTGGGCTACCACTGCTCCTTAGACCACCCTGTTACTCCCTAGATCACCCTGTTAGGGAACACGTCTTTTTTTTTTTTTTTAGGCCTAGAATGGCCACCCACTCCCCCCCCTAGCACCTTTCCCTATATCTATCCTTCCCTCCTCCTTTTTAAATGACTCCACAATCTCATCTATCCTCCTATACCACCCAATTGCCTTCTACCGCGACTACCAAATTCCCAACTAGTTGATGATACCCTATCACTTAACACTCCATACACTCTACCCATGGATTCTCTAAATATTCTCACCCTGAAAGTTCAGGGCCTCAACATACCACAGAAATGCAACAAGGCCTTCCGCTCATTTGCTTCATATAAAGCCCATATAGTATGCCTACAAGAAACGCACTTCACTCCTACTTCTACTCCCCAATTCTTTGGCCCCCGTTACCCCTCCGCTGCAACTAAACACAGAGGGGTGCTCGTTGCCTTCCACCGTAAAACTCCCTTTACGCTGCATAATGAGATTAATGAGAGACCCTGAAGGCCGTTATCTCTTGCTAATTGGACTACTTTTAGACGTAGAAGTCACCATCGCTACATATTATGCCCCAAACCAAGGTCCCTTACCATTCGTTTCCCACTTGCTATCGGTTATTGACCATCATAAACGAGGTACTCTGGTTATACAAGCGGGGATTCAAACAGTACCTTATAACCCTTCTTAGACAAATCCCCTATACTTCCCCCATCATCAACCTCTAAACAAAATTTCCAGGCCATATTACAGCGTTACTCCCTGATTGACACTTGGAGAGAACTCAACCCGGCAAAGCGCCAATACACTTTCTACTCTCATCCTCATAAGACCTTTTCAAGAATAGACCACATCTTCATGACCGCTAGCTCCTCCCCCCGGCTTTTAGCCTCTGATATCATCCCCATTTCCTGGTCAGACCATAGCGCTGTACTCACTTCCATCGCCTCTTTAGCACCATCCCCTCCTGATTCCCCTTGGACCATCAACGATAACCTGTTAGCAAATCCGACACATTGCTCAGATATCGAAGATGCTCTTAAAGACCATCTAGCTTTAAACAAGACCCCAGATATTTCCCCTCTCCTACTTTGGGAAGCACATAAACCCATTCAACGTGGGTACTGCATTAGCAAAGCGTCTTTTTTAAACAAAGAGAAAAGACAACAACGCCACCTTCTTGAACAAACTTATAGCCAATCTCATCGAGCCTTCCAGGCAACCCCTTCCCCAGCCAACCGAGAAGCCCTCGAGCGGTCTCAACTGGCCATTGATCTTCTCCTCACAGATCAAGCGGAGCTATCACCCCGCAGATCCCAACATAAATACTATACAAAAGCGAATAAACCTGGTACCTTTTTAGCTCTCTCGCTTCGCAGGCTTGATCAAATCACCAGACCTATCCAACTACGTACCTCATCTAGCAACCTCACTAGCAATCCGGAACGCATTTTACAAGTCTTCCACAAACATCTGTCACAACTCTACTCTTCCTCTACACCCTTTGACCCATCCCAGGCTGACACTCTTTTAGCATCCCTCTCTCTCCCGAAGTTATCGACCCACCAGTTACTAGCTTTAGAACAGCCAATTACCCCAGCTGAAACCTTAAACGCTATTAAATACTTAAAACCCTGTAAGTGCCCAGGGCCAGATGGCTTTTCTGCCACCTATTAAAAAAAATTTGCCCACCTCCTAACGCCAGTCCTTATTAATGCTTTCAATGCCATACTATCGGGCCATACCTTCAACCAAGAAACACTACAGGCCAACATCTCTATGATCCCAAAACCTAATTCTGACGACACACAGTGGTCCAATTACAGGCCAATTTCTCTTCTCAATATAGATATTAAACTGCTAGCAAAATTCTTTCCACGCGCCTCAACTCGTGTATAGGATCCCTGATCCACAGCGATCAAGTGGGCTTCATTCCAACTCGACAAGCCGGCGATAACGTCAGACGCGAAACCCTTTTAGCACATTTAGCTAGATCCTGCATTATTCCCACCTGTTTCTTGTCCCTAGACATCCGGAAGGCATTGCCCACAGTTTCGTGGCTCATTTGCACTACATCCTGCGCCGATGGGGCTTTGGCCCTCACTTCCTATTCTGGTTCTTTTCACTATACCGTGAGCCCTCAGCCAGAATTAAATACATAGGACAGAGGTCTGCTCAATTTCCAATCTCCCACGGCACCAGGCAGGGCTGCCCTTTATCCCCCCTATTTTTCGCCAACTTATCAGATCTATACGCTGCCAACTATGCAAATATGTTAACCCATCTCACAGCCCTTATGACCAAATGGTCTTCTTTACCACTTGCTTGGCTGGGTAGGACAGCCATTGTGAAGATGTTGATTCTTCCCAAAATTTTATATCTATTTAGAGTTCTTCAAATCTCAGTACCCGCACATTATCTTCGCGTCTTACAGAGCCACATTTTTTCCTACGTCTGGGGCTCCGTTCGCCCCCGAATACCTCGCTCAACCCTGTATTGTCCCAAAACTAGCGATGGTCTTGGTCTCCTCGATGTTAGTAAATAATATCAGGCGGCACACCTAGCACAGTTACCCAAATACCACGTGACCCACGAAATCCCTCAATGAGTTGTCCTCGAATCTATAGATTGTGACCACTGCTAACCTTTTATGGTTAAGACCTGTAGACCGTCGCTTGATAACAAACCCCATCACATCTCACTTTATGTCACTCTGGGATAAACTGAAATCCCGTTATCTCCTGCAATCACTACATAACCCTTTGCTCTCATATCTCCGAAATCCGGCCTTTCCCCCAGCATGGTCATCATCACTCTCTTTCATACATTGGACCTCAGCCAACCTCCTACGGACCCACCATTTGCTGCTAAGGAATAAATTTAAATCCTTTGCTTCACTGCGCAAGACACATGGCCTTCCAGCTTCCAAAATATTCAGATACTTGCAATTGCAACACTTTCAAGCTCCATACACTACAACAACCAGCCAGATCACCACTATATCTCCCTTTGAGCGGGCTTGTCACAAAGACCCTCATAGACGAGGCCTCATCTCATGCTTGTACTCTTAGAACAACCTCAGCCACCACGTCTTCTCTTTCATACACCCCTAAATGGGAGGCGGACCTTGGCCGACAATTGGAACCCTCTGAGTGGGACAAAATATGGTCTTTTTTTTTTTTTTTTTTTATTTAAATATTTATTAAATTTTTCATGTTAATACAAAAACCCATAAAGGGGAAAAGATTCTCATACACATAAATATTTATAACATTTCTACCTTTCCCTTTCTAAAAACTCTTTACTTTCCCATCCCACTGCCCCCCCCTTTCCCCTCCTCCTCTTCCCTCCTCCCCCTCTGCAGACTCTAGCCCATTTTACTCTCTTGAGGTTTATTAATTTTTTACTAACATCCTAGTTCATATTTTCCTATATTTTTCTTTCAATCCTGCTCTTTCCCATTTTTCCCATCTCCTGAAATAAACTCTCATCCTATCTTCCTGCATATGGTATGTTCTTTCCATTCTACTTATCTGGTTCACTCTGTTGATCCAGTCATCCTCCTTCGGTACCTCAGATTTCCGCCAAAACTTGGGTATCAACCCCTTTGCCGCATTCAGTAAGTACCATATACCTGAATCTTTATGTTTATTTACAGATGTCTCCACATTGTGTAGGAGGCACATCATTGGGTCTAACCCTATGTCAATTTCAGTTATATCTTTGATCAATTTGACTATTATCTTCCAGAAAGCTTGGATTTTCGGACATTCCCACCATATGTGGAACATCGTGCCTATCTCTCCACATCCTCTCCAACACAGATTTGAATTTTCACCACTCATCCTGTGCTCTACACTCGGTGTAATGTGCCAACGTGTCACGCATTTATAATTAACCTCAACCTCTCTCATACTAACATTATCGTGTATCAATCTAAACATCTTTCTCTGTCTGTCTTCATCAATCTCCACTCCCATATCTCTTTCCCATTTTGTTATGAAGATTAACTTTGTGTTTGTGTCCAATTCTGTGAGTATTCTATACACTTTTGAAACACCGTGCTTCCCATCCCTTCGTGTCTCTAACAACCTTTCAAACATATTCCACTCCTCTTTTGATCTCAGGGGTTTCGGTAGATTTCCAATAAAACATTTCAGTTGATGATGTTTCCACTCATCTAATCTAATAAAAATATCTCCCTTCTTCTCTATTAAATCTTTTAGTGATCTCAATTCCCCCTCCACCAAAACATCTCTCAGTTGAGTATCTTCCTTTCTAAACCATCTCCCTGATATCTTAATCTTTCCCGGGGGAAAGTACTCAGTGTTTGTGAGAGGCATTAATATAGAATTAAAATCCCATTTCATGCTTTTGTGTAAATTATCCCATACCCTAAAAACATTTAAAGTGTAGATACTTGTGCTTTCTTTAATTCCCCTGAACTGTGGTGGAACCCATATCATCTGACTCAATCTAATGCCACTAAGATCATTTTCAATTGTTACCCAGCTTTTCCCCTTATGGTTAAATGTCCAGTCATATATTCTTGCTAAAACCACTGCTTTATAATATCTCTTGACATCTGGTAGACCCAATCCCCCTTTCTCTTTAGTCCTACTCAATGTTTCATATGCTATTCTAGGTTTTTTATTTTTCCATATGTATCTTGTTAGTATTTTTTTTATTGTCTTGAAGAAGGCTTCTGGGATTTTAATTGGTACCATTTGAAATCTATACAGTATTTTAGGCAGGATTACCATTTTAACTAGGTTTATACGTCCTATCCAGGATGGGTTTCCTCCTTCTAGTCTTTTTAAATCTTCTCTAATCTCATTTATCAAAGAGATATAGTTTAATCTATACAAATGCTTAGATGAGGCAGTGAGTTTTATTCCTAGGTATTTTATCTCTTTTTCTCTCCATATAAAGGGGAATTCTTTTTGTAGTTTTTCTTTTTCATTCTTCGATATATTAATATTCAAGATCTCTGTTTTTGTTGGATTAATTTTTAAATTTGATAGTTCACCGTACTCCTTCAGAATCTTCATTATATTTGGGAGAGTTGGTCTAATACCAAATTGTCCACACAAAATATAGTAGCTCTAGAAACCAATTATTAAGTCTTAACCCGCTGGTACTTGGTCCCAGCGAGAATTGCAAAGTACACACCAAATTACTCCCCCGCTTGCTTTAAAGGCTGTGTAGACCCGGGTACACATTTCCATATCTGGTGGGATTGCCCGACAGCCCAAGCCTTCTGGGCTGACGTCTTTGGTATTTTGTCCAGGCTTAGAGCAAAAAAAAAAACGCTTCAACCAGACCCAATCACAGCTCTGCTCAATTTACGCCGCCCCCCCATCCCCCTTCGGGGTCACCAATTCACAATTCAAACATCCTGCAAGTTACCATGGCAGCCAAACAGGTCATAGCCAAATCTTTGAAATCTCTCTCCCTAACCATTGTAGTTGTTAAAAATAGAGTTACACAGGCTATGATTCACGCTAAAGTGGAAGCTACAATTTTAGACACTATCCCTAAATTCTTGAATGTTTGGAACCCATGGGTTGAGTGTTTTCTCCCATCAAACTTTGACGACTCACTTCTTACTTCATGATAAACCTCCTTACTTTATGCTACCCTGGTACTATCTTATACCTGCGCCACACATTATTCCATCTCTTGTAACCATTTGTGGAGTCATTCACTCCCCCCTCCCATTCCCACTTTCCTTCAGACCTTCCCTACTTGTTTCCCCTCCTCCCCCCCCCCCGCTCCTGGTTTCCCTTTTTTCTTTTCCCCTATGACCCCTCTCCATATGCCATCCTCCATAATTTTGGGTCCACATGTTCCGATCCCCTTATACGGCATTGGGGAGTATGTTTTTCCTTCTTTCCAAATTCTGCTTGTAGTTACGTATAATGTTTTTGTTTAGCTTCTTCCATTTGTAATGCCAAAATGTTGTACCAGCATTTTCCTCCTCTCCCCTCCCTTATATAGACATAAATACCGCGGATACTGCTGTCTATAACCCACCTGTGCCTGCAGTGCCACCCATCTGTGCCCATCAGTGCCACCCACCTGTGACCTGCAGTGCCACCCATCAGTGCCACCTATCAATGCTGCCTATCAGTGCCCATCAGTGCTGCCTATCCGTGCCACCTATCCATGCCCATCAGTGCTGCCTATCAGTGCAGCCTCATCAACACACATCAGTGAAGGATAAAAATTACCTGTTTACAAAATGTTATAATAGATACAAAGAAAAAATGTTTATTTTAAAATTTTTTGCTCTTTGTTTATAGCTCATAAAATAAAACACCCAGCAGTGATTAAATACCACCAAATGAAAGAAAAATGATAAACATTTCATATGGATACAGTGTTGCATGACTGCGCAATTGTCATGCAAATTGGGACAGCGCTGGAAGCTGAAAATTGGCCTGGGCAAGGTGGTTAAGGAACTCCAAGACCAAGTGACAGCTTGCGGTGGGACACAAAGCAGCCCTCTATAAATTAAAGGATTTGGAAAATAGGAACCGGAGAAATAATATTTGTCTCCGTGGTCTCACTGAGGCATCTAAAGACACGAATCTTCTTGAAACAGCAAGCGATAATTTTATTGCTATTCTGGGTTAACCAGATTCTGCTCTGATATGGATATAGAATCCACAGAGCTCTGTGACCCCGCAATCTCTTTATGGAATTACCACACAATGTCATTTGAAGATTGCACTATTTTGAGGAGAAAAATGCTATGCAGAAACTGTGGGGGTCTCTGTCCATAGAATTTGATGGCGCCTCTATTACACTAAGTGGTAATAGAAAATCCTCCTGCACTTATATGGTAATCCCTATCTCTAAGCTGCTGGCACTGAGATACCTCACCCCAAGGTGCATATGATGCAAAGTAAACTATATATAATAGTGCAGCGCTATATGTACATAATTTCAAACAGTAAAAAAACAATATATATACATACTACAGTGGTACATACGTGTAAAATATTGCCAAAAAATACTAAGATCCCCCTCCAATCCTCATCTGAGGGATTATTTGATATAAATAGTGCAATTGAGTGTGTGTATCCCTAATCAGGGATAGAATGACTAAAGATGTGAAATGTGAACCACACTGAACAAAACAAACCCAAATACACATCAAAATCCTCCACATGTAAATAATGCAATAAGTAAATAAAGTCCACAAATTAATCAAATCGTGCTCCAAATGATCAAACACACATGCAGGTGATGCTTGTGTTATCGTGGTTATACATGCACATCCTCTAACAGCCAAAGTGCCCCCACAGGGCCAGCTCGCTCTTAAGATCACCCCACGATCCTCACAGATAATACTCTTCATGGGTCAATACCCCACTTGTGGTCATCAATGGTGGCACTCTCTCCTCTCCTTATAGCTCTCCTCCAGCCACTGGAATCAGCAACACTTAATATCCTCCATACAGGGCCCCAGTGATGAAACAGAAAACATCCTCCATAGTATAACGTTTTAATGAGGCTAAACAAACACTGGTAAAAAATGCCCAGTCACATGTAAGTAGATCAGTTTGTTTAGCCTCATTAAAACGTTATTATACTATGGAGGATGTTTTCTGTTTCAATTGGTATTAAATTGAGTGGATTGCGGCTATTTCTGGAGGAAAGAGGGTGCCTGGTGTGGGGGTGAGATAGTGGAGGACCAGGGTTTGGGGAGATATGCCCAGAGGTTAGGAGAAGGAGGGTGAGGAAAGTAAGATGGGAGCGGGATGTATATGAGTGCACATGCCTTCCTGTCCTGGTGTTTGGGTCAGCAGGTGAGTAAAGTATCAGCAGGAGGTGATGAGAGCAGTAGGAGGGAGATGGTAGCAGTGAGGGTGAGATGTATAAGCTTTGGGGTGGAACACAGGGGTAAAGAAATTAGATTTTGGGAACACAGGATAGTAATATGAAAAGGAGGTGTAGAGGAAGCATATTAAAAAGGTACATGGAGTGGAAATCAGACTTTTAGGAGATGTTTTCCAGGGTGTTTGCTTGCAGTCCATCCAGTGTGCAGTAGAGTTCCTTGTTGTATCTTCCTGCTGCTTGAGTTATCCTTCTTTAGTTAAACTGCTGTGTTCAACTGTAGCTTCACACTCCAGCATCAAACACACTCACGCAGAAAACTGCACCCGTCTGACTGTGTCCCTAGTCTATGACCTCCCACATGAGCTGGTCTAAATTTATACGGAGATGGTCAAATAAGCAACTCTTCTCCGCCCCAATTAGGAACTGATAAGGATCACGTGAATTGGGTGGGGGTGTTTCTCAAAGACAGACCAGCCACAGACACAGTCTACAATCACCTGAGCTCCTACCTCACTGACAACAACCTTCTTCACCCTTTACAGTCTGGCTTTTGCCCACTCCACTGAAACTGCCCTACTAAAACTCACTAATAATCTACTAACTGCTAAAACCAATGGCCACCACTCCGTACTCTTACTACTTGACCTCTCTGTGGCTTTTGATACTGTTGACCATCCCCTCCTCCTCATAAAACTCTACACTCTTGGCCTCCGAGACTGCTCTCTCCTGGTTCTCCTACCTATCGCAGCGCTCCTTTAATGTTACCTATAACTCTGGCTCTTCCTCTCCACTCCCTCTTTCTGTAGGGGTCCCTCAAGGTTCTGTCCTTGGACCCCTACTCTTCTCCATCTACACCTCCTCCCTTGGTCACTTGATAAACTCCCATGGCTTTAAGTACCCTCATGTGCTAATGACACACAAATCTATCTTTCTACTCCTCACCTCACTACTTCAGGCTCTTCTCGCATTACTAACCTACTAAGTGACATATCGGCATGGATGTCACTCCACTTCCTTAAACTCAATCTTTCCAAAACTGAGCTCTTAGTATTCCCTCCAGCCTGTGCCCCCTCCCCTGACTTCTCCATCAAGATCAATAACACAACCATCAGTTCCTCCCCTCATGCCAGGGTACTAGGTGTAATCCTAGACTCCCATCTGTCCTTTCAGCCCCAAATCCAATCTCTGTCCAAATCTTGTAGACTTCATCTTCGCAACATCTCGAAGATATGCCCGTTCTTAACCTCAGAAACTACTAAGTAACTTATTCACTCCCTTGTTATTTTTCACCTTGATTATTGTAACTCCCTCCTCATTGGCCTACCTCATCGCAGGCTATCCCCTCTTTAGTCTATGAGTCTATGCTGCTGCCAGACTCATCCACCTTACTAACCGTTCTGTATCTGCCACCCCTCTATGCCAATCCTTCCACTGGCTTGCCCAACAGATAAAATTTAAAACATTAACAATAACATATAAAGCCATTTATAACTCTGCCCCAAATTACATCACCGATCTTGTCTCCAAATATCACCCAGACCGTACTCTCCGCTCCTCACACGACCTCCTGCTCTCTAGCTCCCTTGTCTCCTACAATTATTTCACATTGCATACTGTTTTACTATTGTTGTCAATTATAATATTTTCCCTCTCTCTTTCTTTTCCTCTTTTCTCTCTATTTGTCTTTCCTTTTTTTGTTTTCTAGATGCCTGTGGTGAGATAAGAGGTTTTTCTCCTACGCAACTATGGCGACCCTACACTTGATCTTCTATAATGTTAGGAGCCTGAACATGTCTGGTAAAAAACATCAGGTCTTCAGAGAACTGAAACAATCTCATTTTTACAGGAAATTTATCCTCTACCAGACTTACCTTCCTTTATTATCCATTTTGGTTTTATAGCCTTTCTGATACTAAGAAAGCCAAAGGAATAGCCATAGGCTTTCACAGGAGCATTGCCATTACACTTGAAAAAATGTTGGTGGACGATCAGGGGAGATTCCTTTTTATTCAAGGCCTGTTGGGCAACACCCAACAGGCCTTGAATAGAATGGGTATACTGTCCTAATTGTGATCAACCCACTTACTTCTCACAGGTTTTGACTAAGTTGAAAGATTTTGCCTCAGGAGTGCTTATATTGGCTACTGACATTAATATACCCCTGGACCCATTATTAGACACCTCTCATGGCCATTCTACTATCCCTTACAAGCGCCTATCCTCTATTAAAAAAATTTTGCATACAGCCCAATTGATTGATCTTTGGCAGATCCTTCATCCCAAAATGTGTGATTACTAGCTTCAATCGGGGTGACCTCCCTTTCAGATCATGCTCCGGTTTCAGTGTACTTAGTTTTTCCCTCCTTACCTACTCCTCAGTCTAATTGGAAGTTAAACAACTTTCTACTCTCTGACCCAGCGGATTTTGATTTCTTATTTAATAACTTGACTCAATATTTTGCTGAGTATATCTCATCAGAGCTATCTCCATCAGTTGGTTGGGAGGCTCATCAGAGGCAAACTGATTGAGCTAGGGTCCATAAAGAATGCCATCAAAAATGTATGGATCTACTCTGAAAAATTGCCTGGGAAGGATCTCACTTGCTGTGGAAGCTACCGCCCAATATCTTTACTAAACATGATATGTTTTATGCCAAGGTTCTGGCTAACAGATTACTCCCCCTTCTCCCATCATGGGTTAAACTGGACCAAAGTGGCTTCATCATGAAGCCAGAGACAATTCTCTTCAAACGTTATCTCTAATCTCCTATGTCAGATGATGCTCCCAGCCCACCTTGTTGCTATTGATGCTGAGAAGGCGTTTGATAGGGTGGACTGGGAAAATCTCAAGTCAAAATTTTTTGGCTACATAAAATCTCCTCCCTATATACGAGTCCTACTGCCCGCATATGTATTAGTGGATCTTTCTCACTTAATAATGGTACCAAACAAGGGTGTCCATTATTGCCAGCCCTTTCTCTCTAATATCAGAAATAATTCTGACATACATGGTGTTACCATAAAGAACAGGACCCATAAATTTCCTACATATGCTGATATTTTATTTTACGTACAGCAACCAAGGACTAAGGACCTTACCAAATTTAATGGCATTTCAGACATTTCAGTCTTTGTCCAATTTCAAAATTAACATGTCTAAGTCAGAAATCCTTAACCTATCAATCTCACCATCTGAAGTCAAACTATTGAAAGCCCAATTTCCTTTTCATTGGCAACCCCGTACATTGAAATATCTAGAAATATACACCACACTTAACTAGTTATTTAAACATAATTATCTTCCCTTACTTAATCAAGTTAAAACAGATCTCCAGAAATAGTCCTCTTTTGTGTCACTCCTGGTTTGGCAAAATCAATGTAGTCAAAAATGAATGTATTACCCATATATCTTTTTTTTTATTACAGATGCTTCCCCTCGGGGTACCCAATACCCAATGGGTACCCCGAGGGGAAGCATCTGAAATAAGAAAAGATATATGGGTATATCTTTAATTTCTCTTTATATATAGAAAGGTAAAAGATTGAGAGTCTCCCGTGATGTCCTGTATCATTCTAAACGGACAGGTGGTTTATCTCTTCCTAATTTTAAGTTTTACTTCCAAGCTATAGCTCGCTCTCATATTGCTGACTGGAGAAACACTGGGTGGTCCAAGATCTGGGTTGGCTTGGAATCTTCATTAGCCTCTGCAGACCTATCATGTTCGTTCAGATTTCTGACGCCCATGGCTTCTCCACTCACAATATCAAACTTATCGCTCTGGGATGCACTCCATGTCTGCTATAAATGGGCCTATAACTCTCCACTCATGCCCCTACTTGAGCACAGGTACTTCCTTCCTGGCCCTATGGATGGGGGCTTCAGATTATGGTTTTCAGATCTCACACCTTGTCTGCATCATGCTCTTCAGAACACCTTTGCAGGCTCTATGTGGCTCTATGTGGCTCATCTCAACCTACTTTCATGGATCGCTGGAGATGTACTCAGCATTCCCGTTTCCTACATTCTCTACCTCAACTACTACGATCCGTATGAGACGTAACTCCTATTGAAGCCATTCTTAGACCAAAGGATCCCCCGTCACACTGAGTCTCACAGTTCTACAAAGCACTTTTGTCATTACAAGGCTCGTCCTACCCTAACTATATCTCTGGCTGGGAATCAGCTGTACAATCTTCCCTCACAAATGCACAAAGAGATAAAATACTGTAACTTTCCTATGTCTCCTCTCTATCTTCTAAAATCCAAGAAGTGAACTTTAAACGCCTCGCATGTTGGCATATATATATATTGGTATATAAATACCAATCAAGCTTTATGCTATGATCCCTTCTAATTCCCCCCTCTGTTGGCATGTGTCGAGCCACACATGGCCACATCTAGTGGGACTGTCCATTGCACATATTGGCTCACTGTTATTTATACGATTTCAGTCATCCAGGGTGATCAACTTTGATGTGACCCTTGGACGATATTATTTCATTGTACAACAGAACCAATAGGCCAATATAAGAGATCTATTATTCCCCACTTACAGAATGCTGCTAAATTTTTAATTCCTATGTATTGGGGACAGCAAGCTGTTCCCACTTTACAACAATGGCTTCATAAAGTAGATATTTGTCGAATAGTGTGGATTACTATACCTAGACACTATGTCTGGTCCCTGACTTGTAGACCTAACATTCGCCTACTCTAACTTTTTTAATTGCAGATACCCTCTTAAGGACCTTCATGATCACACTACACAAGACCACAGTGCATCTATATCTATCCACCACTCCCTCCCATCCTTTTTCCTCTTTCCTTCCTGTTTTCCATTTCTTGTTATTTTTCTTTTTCTTTTCTTAATTCTCACTTCTTTGGATAAAATGATGCTGTCGATTTCTTCCCCATGACTATGCACAATATTGGTAATGTATGTTAAGTGTGTGTTAATTGGTACCCCTTCTATTATGGGAGAGTGGATTTTTCTATATGAGAGGTTCACTGTTTGCTGTTTTGTATCTTCATTACATTTAACACAATAAAAATGTATTGTACAAAAATAACATTTGTGTTTAAAATATTTACACTTACCAGAAGTTAAGATCAACATTGGGCATCTTTACTCAGGGAGGTTTTGGCATCTTTACTGAGTTATAACACCTGTAGCGCATGACTTCTCTTGTGCTTTAGGGTCTGTCACAAGCATAGCCCTTATATTTCACATAATCTTAACTGCAAAGCTCTGGACTCTGATGTCGACTTGATTCTTGAACTTTGTGCAAAAAAAACTCTTGTCACAATCCCCTTGTAATTTTGTTATTCTTGACTCCTGTGATCTATGTATGCAAATGCCATGCAACCTGTCGCCTGAGTTCAATACTTTTTAACTGCTGCTGAGGTTTTTGTTATGCATTCTGTACACAAACAAAATCCAACAAAACATGCCTGTAAACAGGTAATATACATTTGTTGATATATTCAAAACTGCAAAATAAAAATGAATGATATTGTAGCTTTTGCTATAGTTGGCTGTAATAATTCCCTTTTTCAAACTCAATGCTCTTTATTTCTACCTGGAAATTCTTTTAAAATAATACACAAAATCCCTTAGTTCACTCCTCAAGCCTTCCACATGTGTTGTGTATTTCAAAAATGTCTTCCCCATGACATGAGGGAAATTAACTCAGTCTACCCAAGTACATTATGATTTACTCTAAAATTCTATGTAATTTTAGAAATATACTATTTAAGGATACAAATAAGCCTGCTGTCCAGTATGTTTGTTTTAATTCTGATTTTCATTTTTAAAAAGAGATAATTGTTATAATAGTTACGCCTTCTTAGTTGTCAAATATACCAATAAAATTATTTTACAATTTGATTTAGGATTTTTTCTTTTCTTTACTTTTTTTTTTAACAAGGAAAAGCTATTAGTAGCTATTTTTATTCATTTTCTCAGCATAAAAAGCATCACAATAGTTAGTTTACCAACTTTCATCAACATTCATCACAATATTTTTTTTAAATGTTTAGATTTGTAACTCCTAATGTTTTTTATTTAGTCACTGTAAAATCACTTTAAAACTAACCATTATATTGGCAATTTAGTGGATTAAAGTTGACCATAGAATTAAAAAACTAAAAAAAACTATTTCTCCCACTTCCACCAATACACACAAAATCTTGCTAAACCAATTTTATACTTATTATGCTCTGAATTAAAACCATTCTGATTTTCAGTGTATGTTTGCTTTCAAGATTATTTTAGAGGGCTCTTCATGTTGTCCGCAGGACAATTTAATTATTTTAAATAGTCCATTCAGGAAAACTTGGGGAATCTCTCACAGTGAAGTCCAGATAAAAAAACTTTAGACCTGGTCTGTCACGTTTGTGGATTCAGATTTTCTTTATAAGTTATTTTATTTCTCTTTAACTTTTAAGTAAGAGTGGGGAAGCTTGGAGTGGGGATTGTCAGAGCATCTGTGGATTAAAAATATGACAGTGTATTGCTGTCCGGTTTAATTTGTGCTAGGCAGAAATATTAGAGTGTTATGTTAAGGTTTTCCAGGGTCAGAATTATATCACAGAGAAACTGGTTTGACAACTTGGGAAATTTAGTCTCTAAGCAAGATTGTGTACAGATCAATTAAAAAAGTGAAATTTCAAACAATATACAATGGAGGAAATTGACCCTAGAAATGAGGTAGACAACTTGTAAATAGTATCTGTGGTCCAAGATGATCTTTTATTGACTGACAATGAGAAAAATCAACAAGTTGTGGAGAAAGTGATACCAGTCACTAAATTTCTGTGTTCAAAGCTGACCCAATATCAACATTCTTGGACATTACAGACAATAGTGGTATCTCTTTATTGTTCCACCAAATGAAGGACAGTGGGGAAAAGTTTCTCTATACTCCAATGTGATGAGAAAAGAAAAAAAAAAATCATTCAAGACATTGAGGAAGGTAATACAACTGTTAACTTTAAAAATATGTGGACACTGATATATCAGTACATACCAGACTCAATCGTGATCATTAGGTTTATAGACGATTGTAACCTCTGCAGTAAGATTTGCAGTTCATCATCTGCTAAAATGAAACTATTACCACTGTTGTGACTCATTTCGTTTTGATAAAAAGGAACAGCGCTGCTTCCATATATATCGGACTATATGAAAAGATGTGATAAAATACCATCTTATCTCATAAAGCTTACTATATTTATGATTGTTTGTCATTTTTTTTCTTTTTTAGAAGTGAGTGTGGAATTTTTAGTTATGTCATTAATATTTGTTTATGAAATCATACAATATCTGTAGTTAAAAGTTTACATTTGAATACTTCCACATTAGAAGAGTAATGATCATAAATTGGCAATTACCAGACTCTCTCTATATCTTTTAGATAAAATCGCATGGTCCCACTTGTTATAGTGAAATTTGAATTTGTCTTATAACAGATTATTTTATAAGATTATTTTCCCAGATAAACCTGCGGGGTATGTCCCCTTCTTCAGGGTCCAAGCAGTACTACTTCACAAAGTTTTAGCAGAATCTTAAAAGAAACAATCTCTGAGGGAAGAAAAAAAAAAACACAGACAAATGTACACAGCAATGGTTTATAAAACCAGGATTAGACTAGCCGTTTCCCCTCCGCCCTATAGCAGAAATGTCCACCAATGAGGAGGAAGATTACACCTTCTGGGTGGAATTCTTGAATTTGTTTTGCAACTAAATATATGACAAGTCAGGTAGATTTAAGGGGATCAGACATCATCTAGAGGATCATCAGACCATCTGAGCAGACTACACATCTGACACTTTACTGAATCAAGGACACAGCTCCAACCTAATTATATGCCATTTTGGGGAAGATTAACTCCACCCATTAATTGGCAGTCATTTTAGGAGAATCTAGCCAGATAGCCATTTAAGGGTAACTATATTTTCCAAATTTTTAATTGATTTTTTTTTTTTAAATATGTGCAAGTATTTCATACTAGTTGATCTGCTAACCCTTTAGATATCCTTAAACCCTAAAAAATGTTTGTCTTTTTTAACTTGCTGTTTTGGCATAACTGTAGACAGATTTCTCCCGGGCATTCGACTGCAGCGAGTTCACGGGCCAGGACAGTCAAATGCAGATGATTATCTACGAAATTTGATAAACAAGTTTAGATATCTACAGAAGGGGAAAATCATTATTTTATTCAATCTCATAGGTATACTTTATGGTAACAAACCATTTTCAATCCTCATAGCAAACCATCATAGTGCCTTTTTCAACATATTCATCAAACTGTTAATGGTGTTTGTAAAGTGACTTTTTGTAAATAAATATTCATTTATTTTCATAATCTCCATACTGATCTGTTGTGTTATTTCAAAGATTTCTGCTTATTTAAAATTAACTCAAAATAATTAAGTCAGTTAAATTATTTTTCTAAATTATTTTTGTATTGGAGCACTGTGATTCGATAGATTTAGCTGGCTAAATGGGATAGGCTAAATTAATCGTTCAGGCATCCCCTGACATAATAGGATCAACTTTAAAAATGCAATCTCCAGGGCTTCTGTTTGAAGACGGCTTCATAATGCAATGTATCTTGAATAAATCTTTCAAGTCTGTATGGAGTTGTAAACAATACTTCTATTCTGATTCTATTTACTATGGATGAGAGAAATTTTCTTGTTAGCACAATTTTCATACATATGAACCAAGTGGGTTTGGTACCACTCTGCAAGCCCCATGACAACATGAATCGTGTCTTCAGCTTGGTTCAAGCCACCAGAACCTCTGAACGTTCCCTTCTAATTCTGTCAACAGACTTGGAGAAGGCATTCGATACGGTCAACTGACAATATATGTGAACAAACCTGGAGCACTTCTCCTACGGACTTGCCTGCTCCCTTGAATACTTCTTTGTACACACATCCGTCAGCAGCTGTCAAAGTGAACAAAACCAGATCCGACTTCTTCCCTATTACCAATAGGACGAGACATGAGTGCCCCTCTCCCACTTATTTTCATCCTCATTTTAAAGCCTTTTCACTACATGAATCAAGCTGACCCCAGCATTGCCGTCTATCAGAAATCTTCAAGCATCTATAAGGTGGTGGCTTTTGCCGACAATTTGATTTTTGTTGTGACAGATAAGCTAGATTCTTTGCTGAACATGCTGCAAGCTTTACAAATGTGTGGTACACTTCACAATCTAGTGAAATCCTCAGCTCTCCACTGACCAAGCTACGAGACGCCGTCTCTGGCCTTTTCTTTTTGCTGGGCTACTGACACAATCTGCCTACCTTGGCACAAACCCATAGGTGGTCTCATGGAATCCCATAGAAAGCTATGGTCCCATAGAAAGCTTTGCCTTAACTTAGATCCACGGAGGTGTAGGCCTCCCTGACATTCAAGCCTACTACTGGACAGCCCATCTCACCAGGTTAGTTGACTGGCACAACCATGCTGCAGAAAAAAAGCATTGGAGGACTCACAGGGCATGGCGATGAGGATGGCCTTGGATCACCTCCCCGCTTCCTAAATAACTATGCTTACACACTACTCTAGGCAGTACCTTAAATAGAGAAGATACTCCATTTTGCCCAAAAATCTTCTATCGCCACCAAAGTGAAAGATACCAGTTATAAGATCCTAGATCTTATATGGATCTACACGGATCTCAAACTATCGTGCAGGGTCCCTACTACTCTTCCCCCAAGTCCACAGCTCCTGCTGGAGATGTGGAGCAGAGGGTGGCATGATGTACCATAATTTTTCAGAATGCCCAAACATACAGCCATTTTGGCAGGAGGTGACTGGTATAATCAAACAGCTTACTGGTGTTGACCTGTATGTCATATCATCAAGGCCTTGCATACGATCAGCTGCTGAATGCGGCCTCTATCCCACTACACTGGAAAGATGTACACCTGCCCACGAAATCTCTCTGGTTCTCCAAAGTAAATGAACAGGGACATGGAAGATCTAATGGCAACTCTGCTTAATACTGGAAAAAGGACCTTTAGGGATGCCTGGAGATCCTTGCAACATTTTGTTTACACCGATGCCGAGTTTACTCCCTACAACCTCCCTCCCTCTTCTCCCCTCAACCCCCACCCTTGCTCTCTTCTCCTACTTTCCTCCCTTACCCTCTTCCCCTCCCCATCTTCTCAGCCCTATTGTGTGACCTTTTAGCCTGATACATCCACTGGGTCACACTCCTTGTGATACCTTAACAATAACTACTAGGGTATGTTTTGCAGGATCCTGTTTTTACAAATAATTTTCCATGTAATTTTAAATGTGTTGTTTTTACATCTGATAGTTTATCTCTGGTTCTGTGCTGTCACTTGAATGTAATTTTGTTGTATCAAAGCTGCCTGAGATATTATTTCCGTTGCCCCTTACCATTTCAACCCTATTTTGTATCTCAGTCTACTATGTTTTTGTCTACCTTTGTATGACACATTTTTCTAATCAATAAAGATATTATAAAATATATTAGCAGGGATTATAGGAGGTTTTTGACAAGTACAATTTTGGGATCAGCAAACAATCTAGTCGAAGTTTACCCAAATATCAGTATTTAACAGATTTACTAAAAATTATATTCTTATGAATATAAGAATATCATTTTTAGTAAATCTGTTAAATATTACCTTTAGAAGAACCCTTTCTAAGAGAAACATGGAGGCTACAGTTGTACACTTCTCAGCTTTAAAAATGGCAGTCATGTTCATTAATCTTGCCTAATTTTAAACAATTAGGTCTTCTGCATTTTACACTATTGCCTGCAGGATCAGCAAGAACCAAACATTTTTAGAAGATGGAAAAGCAAGAAAAAATATACTTTAAAGTCATGATATTAAGTTTTGTCTTTTGTTTCAAGGAAAATATATAATTTTTTTTGTTGGCAGGAAAGTCTATTCATGTTGTACTATATAATTAATTGTTATACCTGTATACCACAGATGTTGGCAAGACTACAGAAACCTCTACTGTGTATATACTGTAAATCTATCCTTTTGCAGTTGAAATATCTGAACCAAATCTGTTAAAAGTGAAGCATTGTAAAACCAAAACCATAAATGTAATATAGTGTACCTTAAAACTGATTAGATTTGGTGATTGCATTTCTTTTCTTATTTAAGACTTTTTTCCTTTTTCTTCCTTACCTTCTTTACTCTGGATGAATCAGAATCCACTATATGTACTTCCAGCTTTAATGCACTAACAAATTGAGGCCAAACACAGTTGAAGGAGCAACAATTTCCTTTTGGGGTAAATATTTTTCATATATATTAAAATAAAACTGACCATTGTAAGCACATGCTAAATGATTTGTTTCAACTAATTGTTGCTTCTGCAGAACAGACTGTTCTATTGAAAAAAATATTAAAAAAATAGTTAAATTCATTAGAAGCTAAAACACCAGATGAAAACAAAGGAAAAAATAAATAAATAAATAAATGCAATCACCACATGTAAGATTTGAAAAAAACAACTGGACTAGGCACTCAATTGCACACATGTAAACCAATGCTGCTGTAACAGGAGAACCCCTTTGGGAATAGGAGCACAGCAATCATATCCAAAGAACAGAGAAACTGTGCACTGGAAGTTGGCAATAAGTCGATGAGTATGTATGAAGCTAGTGCCCAAGAAAAAGTCCAGTCCAACAATTAAAATATAAATATAATCCTTTGATCATCTCAATAAAATGTGACATCTCATAAGTCAGTAAATATAATATACCATAGACTCATTGGGAAGAAAGTAAGCCAGCTAGCTCAATCCCACCATAGCCACAACGACAACTCCTCATGTGGTACAGCCATACGTGCACCGAACCAGTAAGAGTACATATGGGTCCCAGATAAGGGAATTTCCATATCACTCTGAACAGGAGCTTCAGTATCCCATGGCACTGCTCTGTCCGGATGCTGGTATGAATCCATCCGGAATGATGGCTGCTGTTTGAGTCAGTGACACTTCAGACCGGAACTGACGTCACCACTAAACCAGATGTGATGTTAACTGTACCCTGGTCTACAGGATGGTAGCTTGGTCACTGGATGACCTTGTCCCAGCAATGCTTGTGACTCAAGACATCCTGACGTAGGCTATTTGCTGTGTTGCAGCAATTTGGAAGATATTACAATGGGAAAAAATGCTCTTCACCTACATCTGAACAGGGCGGTGCCGCAGGATACCAAAGCTCTGTTCATACTAGTTTCATACATTATCGCCATTGACTTATTGCCAACAAGCAGTGCACCGTTTCTCTGTTCTTTGGACATTTGAGATTTGGTAAGCTGCAAATGTGGGTTTAACACCACTTCAAAGTTTATTATCATGTGTTTTCTCATCTTTAATAAACACTATAGCATATAGTAGTGTACCGAGATTAGAAAAAAATCCAAAACAACTTGTTTGCATTAACAATCTCAACACTCCAATACAAGGCCGTAACATTTGCTTTATTGATATTCTGATATTTTGTGCCCCAATACCCCAAGCCCCATATTACTGTCAATTTAATTACAGGGGTATCAGGAGACATCCTGGGGAACTAAGTGTTTTTTTTTTTTCTTCAGGGTGTGGAGCAGTAGATTTAGTTCATGTACAAGTCAAACGCACGGCTCAGCGTTCAAAAAAACCAAGACAACACCACACAAACCGGAATAGAAATAACCTTGACCTTAAAGAGGGCATAGAGGAAATTTAGGGAATGTAGGGATAAGGGAGGGGAGAGCATAATACCAGCATATAGCCAGTTCTGTTAGTCTTCTTTCCATTTTTTTTAAGTCCTTACTCTTGAACATGCTACCATCTTCTCCCCTCAATGGCTCCATGTTGTAAGGAATTACATTTTACATTATGGACCCGAATTTAAACTAGTCTGTCCGTGAAAAAAAAAGTCTCTGGATCTATGTTCCTTTATTCAGCACTATTTCGCAGTAACCATGGGCTAGTTATTATAGTTTTTTATTGTATAATAATTTGAAACTGTTCTTATCACAAGGGGAAAAATCTTGTTTTATTTGTTTTATCCACATGAAAACGAGAATATGAAGAGAAATATTTGGCAAGAGATGCATTTAAATTTGAGACTGAAAGCAAAAATTTAGATGGGAGACACTGAGCACATGGTACTGGAGGCATCTCTTGTTCTGATTGATTTCATTAGGTGACTGAATGCCATGTTAAATCACTAGAAGTTTGGATGATATTCACCCATGGTGTGATAACTTGAAGACCAGTGGACAAATCCATGTATGACACTGCAGAGTCAGTACAATAGGTTGGCAATATTTGACATTCAAAATGCTGACCACAGGTTAATATCTTGTAAAACCTTATTGGGGTTTTTAACAGTTGGTAGTTGTTTAAGCATTGAATTGGTTGTTGACTTAGTCACTGTTGCTTAGTCAATGGTTGGTCACAGCATGGGGTCGATCTGGTTTCTCCAATGAATGGCTGGCTTGATGATGACCAACCACACTCCCATAGCTGGGAGAGTTTATCTTAGACTTTCACACATAATACTCTTTGTCCTTATTTTTCTTATTTTTACCAGCTGTTTTTGTGGCAGGCACTGTCTTTTCTTTTACCACAGCACCATTACTCTGGGCTGAGTTACTGATGTAGTTCCGGGTTTGGTCCACTTGATATGATCCCTCATCTCTGTTTCTGTACTTGTACATTGCGTAGAGAAGAATGAGGATGCAAAGGGCAGCTGCTGCCACTATTCCGACGACCATTCCTGTGGTGCTGCTGGACTCCCTGATAACTTCCACGGCTCCAGGTGATCCTTTCTCCCCTGAGCCTGTAGGGTTTGCTGTTGGAAAATTGTGGAAATTAGGGGAAGATGTAATAGATGGAAATCTCTGTTTATTTAATTTGTCCAGCTGGAAAGAGGTAGGGATATGGGGATATTGGTCTATGTTGGGTTTTGGGAGTTCCCTGTTATTCATTTTGCCCGCAGGGATGTTCCGGACAAGTTCTGGGGATGTGGTGGAGGTGAGAAGGTCATAAGGAGAGGAAGTTGAGCCCCCTGACTTTGTATTTGGACGAGAGCCAGGAGTTCTCCTCTCTGATTTAGATGGTGGGGTTCTTTCTGTTACCAATGGAAAACTGGTATAGAAGTCCTCATCATCAGTTGGAGGAAAACTGGATTCAAATACTTCCCCTGAGGCATAACCAGAAACCTCTATCCCCTCCTCACAATCACTATCTTCTTGCTCAGAAGGGCACGGTGGCCTCAGGTTGGAAGGAACACTCAAGGAATCTTTGGTGGTGTCCAGAGTAAGGACAGTTCGGTATGTAGGGGGAGGAGGTATAAATGGGGAGCGGGTAGCAATGGGAGGGGTATCTAAGGAATCTTCAGTAATTATGGGCAATATTAACTCCCCTCCTGTGAACAAAGAAAAGAAAAATAACACAGAGAAAACAGCAAAGAAAGGTGAGTGAGTAAAAACCTCAGAAAGATAACAGGTGATCAACACACTAATTTCTGCTAACTCCCTAAGTACATCCAAAGCTACAATGTCTAAAAGCTTAAAATGTTTAAAAATTGGCTAACTAATAAACATTTGCAACAAAATACTTTTATGCTAGACATATAATTTACTCAACCTAATTATCTTTCTGAAACTTCTCTTCTTTTCTGAAATAGTTTTCATGGTGTATTTGTTTATTTATACTTAATTTTAGCTATATTTCTTCTTGTTATTTACCACAAATACTATACAATATGTGTATTAGATTATTCTGTTCTACCGCTGGTTAATTTTATCAGATAATAATACATAGTATGTGTGAAAATACAATAACTTCCTAGACCAAATATTTTAAAATTATTATTATTACTTTGAACCTGTTCACTTTCCAGTCCTACCTCTCTACACTGTCATATTCTTAGTAGCCACTTACTCTCCCATTTATTTAGTTGCTTACTGCTCTGTACAAATATTTTTTTACATCTTTGCCTAATCTCAACCTCAAAGCATTTATTTTCTTCCAGTTTAGCTTATATTTATGGTATTTCAGATAATTCTACAATTTGTTTTATATATTTCTTTCTCTAACTCATTTTGACTATCAAACAGCAGCATACTACAACATTCCCAAAGCTAATCTTTCTCTTTTTATTCATGTAATATACCTCCCACCCTCTTAATATTTTCATTCTCCCCAAGTATCTAAATCACTGTTTATTTATTCTGCCCTGTTCTCATCAAATAAGATTGATTCAGAATATTTAGAAAACTTACATCAAACAATTGGCCACATGTGTTTTTAGCATGAAGACAAAAAAAAATTACAAAAGAAACTGTGAAACCTCTGGGTAAAAAAAAAAACACTTTCTTCTCTTATTTTCTTTTACTGTTTCATGGTCACTTTGTAATAAAAAATCATTTAGCTTATGCAAACATTTATATATTATATATATATATATATATAAAATTTGTTCTTTATATTATATATAACGTTCAGGCTGACCATAACTTAGTGAATGTTTACCATAAGCTATGTTGCCCTGTAAAAAACAAACAAACAAACAAACAAAAAAAAAAAAAAAAAAAAAAAGAGTGTAATGACCATGAACTATTAAACTATGTAATGAGTAACAACGGCAAAAAAAAATAAATAAAGAAATTACTAAAGAGGGCAAAGGCAAAACATAACACCCTAAATGTAATTCTGGCCTTTAAACAACATCACCTTGCTGATAAAACAAAACACTGATTTAAACAGCTATTAATTCAAATCTAAAAATCTTCTCTGTATAAATAATTACCTAGTATTTTACAGTCTTGTACTACCACAGATCATGTAATGGCATTATTTAACAACATTAACAAATAAATACAAAACCTGGCTAAAAACCATATATTAGTATAAAGGAAGTTTACAAATGAACACTGTATTACACAGTGGATTTTACTTAAAGGGGTTTTCCAGAGTAGAGCAAGTATAAATGTGATCTAGAACTCCCATAGCTCCCTTGACCTACTACAACCAACATGAATTTGACATCGTAGATTTAGCACTCACTACAAGGATGATTTACTAAGGGCAAATAGTCTGATTGCTTTCTAAGGGGACGTTGCTCTTTGCAGGTTATATTTTTCTGGAAATGAGGATTAAATATTTTACTTTGTACAGAATGTATTCAATCAATTGCAAGGAAAATAAAAACGTCACTTTTACTTACACATGACTGAATGATGGGAATCAAGCAAAGTTTCACTTTATTCAATAAGCTCAGGGGACAATTTCCCTTGCAAAGTAACCAGACAATTTGCCTTTAGCAAATCAAACCGTATAATAGCTCAGGAGTTGAGTCACAATGCCATATTTCATTTATAATGTCCATTTCTGTATTCCTCCCTCAAGAAAATCACATTCAAGTGGCTGTAGACCCTAAATCACTTATATAGCTTGTTTTGCATCATATCTCAATTTGTTTTTTTTAAACAAATTGTATTTCTTTGAATCTAAAGCGAATGTCTTACCTGAAGATTCTGCCAGTAATAAATGCTAAAGCATTTAGCATGTAAACATGGCAGGCTGACAATGCTAAGTAACTGCATCACAAATAGCTGCAGTATTGCACTATTTCAGTTGGCCAATGGGTCTTTTGGCTAACTGAAGGAGCTTTTATGGCAGCCTGACAAACACTGTGCCTTAGCATTGTCAACCTACCACAGTAAGTGCTGTTACTGGTAGGATCTCTAATAAGAAATTATGATCTGGAAAAAGATTAGCGGTTCTATATGTTTGTTTTATAAGATAACATATTAACAGCATATGTTCATTTTATAAATATAATGTATCCAAATAGTGTCTATAAGCATTTATTTGCTACTAAAGAATTGTATTTACATGTAACAATATAAATATTGTTCCCCAACTTTTAATATGGCACATTATTATGTAATAAAACACACCACTGTGCTTGCAACCACATGCAACACACAACCTAAAGGTAAACACATCCACAGTTCACACAGGCTTCTGCTTGTCCAAGGTCAAGGAGAACAGCAAACATTTACAAACCAAATGCTTTGTAAGAGCTTTTTAGTAGGCCTTAAAATTAAGTTTTTAAAGTACCAGCCTTAAGATCTGTTTTAAACCCTGTGAATTACAGCAGAAAGTAACTGTGTATTTCTGTGGCCAGAAACCTGCTGGTCTATAAACCTGCTGTGGCCACTCAGCCCAAACAATGCAATGACAGGCTGATGGCAGCCACAGCTGTCTGTGACTGTTCACACATCCAGTGATTACAAACAGTTAGGAAGAGATGATCATGACTGGGCTTAGAGCAGTGGTTCTCAACCTTTCTAATGCTGCGACCCCTTAATACAGTTCCTCATGTTGTGGTGACCCCCAACCATAAAATTATTTTCATTGCTACTTCATAACTGTAATTTTGCAGTGGGAGGAGTAGTGCCATGTCATTGGTGTCAGTGGAAGGAGTAGTGCCCCATCACTGATGTCAGTGGGATGAATAGTGCCCCATTGTTGGTATCAGTGGGAGGAATAGTGCCCCATCGTTGGTGTCAGTGGGAGGAATAGTGCCCCATCGTTGGTGTCAGTGGGAGGAATAGTGCCCCATCGTTGGTGTCAGTGGGAGGAATAGTGCCCCATCGTTGGTGTCAGTGGGAGGAATAGTGCCCCATCGTTGGTGTCAGTGGGAGGAATAGTGCCCCATCGTTGGTGTCAGTGGGAGGAATAGTGCCCCATCGTTGGTGTCAGTGGGAGGAATAGTGCCCCATCGTTGGTGTCAGTGGGAGGAATAGTGCCCCATCGTTGGTGTCAGTGGGAGGAATAGTGCCCCATCGTTGGTGTCAGTGGGAGGAATAGTGCCCCATCGTTGGTGTCAGTGGGAGGAATAGTGCCCCATCGTTGGTGTCAGTGGGAGGAATAGTGCCCCATCGTTGGTGTCAGTGGGAGGAATAGTGCCCCATCGTTGGTGTCAGTGGGAGGAATAGTGCCCCATCGTTGGTGTCAGTGGGAGGAATAGTGCCCCATCGTTGGTGTCAGTGGGAGGAATAGTGCCCCATCGTTGGTGTCAGTGGGAGGAATAGTGCCCCATCGTTGGTGTCAGTGGGAGGAATAGTGCCCCATCGTTGGTGTCAGTGGGAGGAATAGTGCCCCATCGTTGGTGTCAGTGGGAGGAATAGTGCCCCATCGTTGGTGTCAGTGGGAGGAATAGTGCCCCATCGTTGGTGTCAGTGGGAGGAATAGTGCCCCATCGTTGGTGTCAGTGGGAGGAATAGTGCCCCATCGTTGGTGTCAGTGGGAGGAATAGTGCCCCATCGTTGGTGTCAGTGGGAGGAATAGTGCCCCATCGTTGGTGTCAGTGGGAGGAATAGTGCCCCATCGTTGGTGTCAGTGGGAGGAATAGTGCCCCATCGTTGGTATCAGTGGGAGGAATAGTGCCCCATCCTTGGTGTCAGTGGGAGGAATAGTGCCCCATCATTGGTGTCAGTGGGGGGAATGGTGCCCCATCATTGGTGTCAGTGGGGGGAGTAGTGCCCCATCATTGGTGTCAGTGGGGGGAGTAGTGCTCCATCACTGGTGTCAGTGGGGGGAGTAGTGCCCCATCACTGGTGTCAGTGGGAGGAGTAGTGCTCCATCACTGGTGTCAGTGGGAGGAATAGTGCCCCATCATTGGTGTCAGTGGGGGGAGTAGTGCCCCATCATTGGTGTCAGTGGGGGGAGTAGTGCTCCATCATTGGTGTCAGTGGGGGGAGTAGTGCTCCATCACTGGTGTCAGTGGGGGGAGTAGTGCCCCATCACTGGTGTCAGTGGGAGGAGTAGTGCTCCATCACTGGTGTCAGTGGGAGGAATAGTGCCACATCATTGGTGTCAGTGGGAGGAATAGTGCCCCATCATTGGTGTCAGTGGGAGGAGTAGTGCCCCATCATTGGTGTCAGTGGGAGGAATAGTGCCCCATCATTGGTGTCAGTGGGAGGAGTAGTGCCCCATCATTGGTGTCAGTGGGAAGAGTAGTGCCCCATCATTGGTGTCAGTGGGGGAAGTAGTGCTCCATCACTGGTGTCAGTGGGGGGAGTAGTGCCCCATCACTGGTGTCAGTGGGAGGAATAGTGCCACATCATTGGTGTCAGTGGGAGGAATAGTGCCCCATCATTGGTGTCAGTGGGGGGAGTAGTGCCCCATCATTGGTGTCAGTGGGGGGAGTAGTGCCCCATCATTGGTGTCAGTGGGAGGAATAGTGCCCCATCATTGATGTCAGTGTGGTGGAGGGGAGAATAGTGCCCCATCATTGGGGTCAGGGGGGGGGGGAAATAGTGCCCCATCGTTGGTGTCAGTGGGGGGAGGAATAGTGCCCCATCGTTGGTGTCAGTGGGGGGAGGAATAGTGCCCCATCGTTGGTGTCAGTGGGGGGAGGAATAGTGCCCCATCGTTGGTGTCAGTGGGGGGAGGAATAGTGCCCCATCGTTGGTGTCAGTGGGGGGAGGAATAGTGCCCCATCGTTGGTGTCAGTGGGGGGAGGAATAGTGCCCCATCGTTGGTGTCAGTGGGGGGAGGAATAGTGCCCCATCGTTGGTGTCAGTGGGGGGAGGAATAGTGCCCCATCGTTGGTGTCAGTGGGGGGAGGAATAGTGCCCCATCGTTGGTGTCAGTGGGGGGAGGAATAGTGCCCCATCGTTGGTGTCAGTGGGGGGAGGAATAGTGCCCCATCGTTGGTGTCAGTGGGGGGAGGAATAGTGCCCCATCGTTGGTGTCAGTGGGGGGAGGAATAGTGCCCCATCGTTGGTGTCAGTGGGGGGAGGAATAGTGCCCCATCGTTGGTGTCAGTGGGGGGAGGAATAGTGCCACATTGTTGGTGTCAGTGGGGGGAGGAATAGTGCCACATCGTTGGTGTCAGTGGGGGGAGGAATAGTGCCCCATCGTTGGTGTCAGTTGGGGGAGGAATAGTGCACCATCGTTGGTGTCAGTGGGGGGAGGAATAGTGCCCCATCGTTGGTGTCAGTGGGGGGAGGAATAGTGCCCCATCGTTGGTGTCAGTGGGGGGTGGAATAGTGCCCCATCGTTGGTATTAGTGACACAAATGATGGGGCACTATTCCTCCCACTGACACCAATGATACTTACCTTGCTGACCCCTGCTCCAGCCTGGGCTCGCTCTCTCACTTACCTGTCAGCTGTCTTCCTTCTCTGGCCGCTCTCCTCTTCACTCGCTCCGGCAGCTCCCTCGGTCTTCTTTGATGTACGTGCGCTGCCGCTCGGCTCCTCCTCTCCAAGCTCCACCTCCTCGCCGGTGATTGGCCGCCTGTGTGCCCCTCCTGAGCTACAGTTCCGGTGGCCAATCAGCGGCGAGGAGGCGGAGCTGCCGAGCGATCCCGGAGGTGTGGCCAGGTGACAGGAGCAGCGTATCATCCCGCCCACACATCGCCGGAGACAGCAGCGGTGTCTCGGTTCCTAAGACCATCGGAAATATGTGTTTTCCGATGGTCTTAGGCGACCCCTGGGAAATGGTCGTTCGACCCCCAAAGGGGTCGCAACCCCCAGGTTGAGAACCGCTGGCTTAGAGGCTGCAGTTTTTTGCATACATCTGTCATCCCAACCTAAGGAATTATCACAGATTCTTACTGCTGAAATTCACAGAGTGTGCTAATCTCCAAAAACAAAGACACTTGCCCATGTCCCATAGCCACCATTTATCAATTTTTGAAAGAGGAGTAAAAGGCTACTGATTGATTTCATGAATAAGTGATGCATCAAATCTTGACCCACAAAAAATACAACCAAAGGAAAATTTTCAAGAGTGAAAATAGAAACAATTAACCAAACAAACTAGAAATATACAAAATAAAGTCCCCAAATTTAAAAATAGTATTTAGTATTTTACACTCTATCATAGTGGTGATCCCTCCCTGCTGAAGGTTTCCAGAGGTATAGTTGACCACTATGGATGAAACCAGGCAGCCTCCAGAAACACAAACTTGGGGATCCCACATCAACCAGCAGTAAACACAAAAGCGAAGAATAGCACCAAGCAGACTTATGGTGTAGTATGTAGGTTTATTAAAATGTAAACAAAAACAAAGAAATTTTACTCACAAATGTCCAATTTCTAGTTGGGCTAAATGATCTGAGCTCCTCTGCTGCCAGACTGCTGGGAGCTGTTTGATCAGTAGCCATCGGGGCTGCTGTGATCACTGGAAGTGGACAGGATCTGCACTACCGTGAGCTTCATGTGGTCGCAAATGTTGGGTATGTGTTTTGGGAGACAAAACGCTCCTTTCATCAGCCTAAGCTAGAAGCTAACCTCCAGGGATTACATAGTAAAAAGCTGATAATTAAAATTACCCTTGTGAACATGAAAATGGCTTTAAATGTTGAAAAATAGTTATAATTTCTTTTATAAAACTTTATTTGAGAACCTGAGTCTTCTGAAGAGAAGGGTTGAAGAAATGCAATTCCATGCAAGTTCACTGCAGTTAGCTAAAGAAGTAGAAAGCCAAACTGGGATGATTGTTTCCTGTGAGACACAATATGGTGTACACTGCAGAGGAATGGCATGCATGCAAGAAAGCCTCTCCTAAAGCCCATGCACAAAAAGCCATCCTAGAATTTTTCAGGGCCCCTGCTGAAAAAGTGTTTTTGGAACTGATGGCTTCAAAACTGTATGGCATTGCAAAGGTGAGGAGTACAAAGAAAAATTAATGGTGCCTACAGTGAAACATGGTGGTGGCAGTGTCCTTCTGTGGGGCTCCATAAGGGCTGCTGGTATCGGAGAGCTGCATTCCATTGATGGTATTATGAATTCACAGATGTACTGCTCCTATATTGAAATATATTGAAAGAGAAGATGCTATCTGTGCCCTTGGTCGTCCTGCACTTTTCCAACATGACAATGAACCAGAACACACAACTAAGGCAACTTGCATTTCTGAAAAAGCCAAATATGTCTCCTGATCTGAACCCAATCTAACACCTATGGGAAATTCTGAAGAGACGAGTTGAGCATCTCTCTCCATCCAGCATCCAGGCATTAAAAGAGGCCATTCTTGAACAATGGAAAAAGATGGATGTTGCAATATGTTGCCAACCTGTTCAATTCATGCCTAGAAGATTTGGTGTTGTCCTTACAAATCATGGAGGCTATACAAAATACTAGATGTTTCCCCGAAAATAAGACCTACCCCAAAAATAAGACCTAGTACTATTTTTGGCAATTGCTGAAGTGTAAGAGCTACCCTGAAAATAAGACCTAGTTGTGATCAGCTGTTCCACCACCTCTGGCACTGGCCCTGTGTACACCAATATCTACTGTCTTCTTTATAGGAAGCACGGCGTTTGTGTTTCCAAGTGACAATCCTTCTTGTAACAGCACCATCTGCTCCCACAGAACCTCTGTACCTCTGTGGGACAGGGAAGGAACAGATATCTGAGGGTGCAGTGTGTTTAGGGGTGGGGCAGGGCATCTCATCCTGCAGCCTAATGCATGGAAGACAATGCCCCAGGGGTGATCACTGGCCAGTGAGGAGGAGGCGAAGTGGTGAGTGCGCTTGGTGTGGGAAGATAGGACCCGAAGCTCACTTCTGCATCCCCTGTACCCTGTCTGTGGCTCATCTCTGCACCCTGTTGGAAACTCACCTGTCAATTCACCTCTGCAACACCTGACTGCAACTCACAACTGTCATCTGTATATATATATATATATATATATATATATATATATATATATATATATACACACACACATACACACACTATATTGCCAAGAGTATTGGGACACCCTTCACCTCCATGGCCACAGGTGTATAAAATCAAGCACTTAGGCATTCAGACTGCTTCTACGCATTTGTGAAAGAATGGGTTTCTCTCAGGAGCTCAGTGCATTCCAGCGTGGTACCGTGATAAGTTGCCACCAGTGCAATAAGTCCATCCGTGAAATTTCCTTGCTACTAAAAATTCCACAGTCAACTAGTGGTAATATAACAAAGTGGAAGCAACTGAGAACAAAAGTAACTCAGCCACGAAGTGCTAGGCCACGTAAAATGACACAGAGGTTTCAGCACATGCTGAAGCACACAATGTGCAGAAGTCACCAACTGTTTGCAGAGTCAGTAGCTAAAGACCTCCAAACTTTGTGTGGCCTTTAGATTAGCACAACAGTGCTTAATGGAATGGGTTTCCATGGCCAAGCACCTGCATCCAAGCCTTACATCACCAAGTGCAATGCAAAGCATCAGATCCAGTGGTGTAAAGCACACCACCACTGGACTCTAGAGCAGTGGAGACATGTTCTCTGGAGAGACAAATCAAGCTTCTCTGTTTAGCAATCCGATGGACATGTCTGGGTTTGGCGGTTGCCAGGAAAACGGTATTTGCCTGAGTGCATTGTGCCAAGTGTAAAGTTTGGTGGAGGGGGGGTTATGATGTGGGGTTGTTTTTCAAGGATTGGGCTTAAGGTGTTGTAACAGACATGTAAGATTTATTGTAACGGACATGTCAGATCTGAGTGGAAATATGGTATCATAGCCATGACAGGTTGAGTAGATTAGATTATGTCAGGCCCTTTCATTGCAAAGGTGTGTGCAGGAACAGTCTGGTAATTAAGGATGTACATTGAGCCCTGGGCAGTAGGGAAATGAATAGATGGTACAAACAAGGGGTCATCAATGGATCTGGGATACAGATGTGTATGTATACACAATTACTCAATAGGCCTTACAGACCCAATCATCATTTAGCATTAATTAGTCTAAAGCCAGGTTCCTGGAGGTGACACCTTTTGTGTGTCAATCAGGTTATCACCTTCTGGGAAAACCAGTGACAGCAGACAGACTGTCTGCTTATGTGGAAAGCTCTACAGGTAATATTCACATCAAAGGGGTATGTTTAATCTCTTATAAAAGATGAAATATTAGTTGCAGAGATATGAACATGCTTCCTTCTTGTAGGCCATTCTGTACACTGCATTTGCATATGAAAATCATATTTGTGGCTTGGAGAGAAAGCCAGGAAAATGCATGGAATGATTAGATGACGCGGGGGTGCGACAGTCGGATGGTGATTGGTACTGTTGCGATCGGGCTGACACGCTGGTGTCAGAAATCCAATCCCCGACTTGGTGTTTAGGCCAGTCTCGGCCCAATTGAACTGGGGCAGGTCCATACACAGTACCTCTTGTGGGCAGGTCAGGACCACCTCCCCCAGAGTCAATTGGCCGAAGACTAATGTCCCACCCATGTCCAAATCGCAATAAATTGAACGCACAGACATTTGGACAGGGTGATCCGTACGGAGCTGGTTCGATTGACCAATGGATTGCTAAGTTTCTGGCTTGCTCCAGCCGCAGGGTGAAGTGTTATTCTGTCTTTTTATTCCCTTTTATTTTATAGTAATTAGTCATTTGTGTGTCTTCTTATATCTTTTGTATTTCTGTAACTTTTTATCTTTTGTACATATTTTATGCACTGCCCACTTTGGGAAATTAAATCTTAAAATTAATTAGTGAACTTCTGTGTATTTAAGCACGTGCTCATATCTTTGGAGAGACTAGATCGGAGAGATTAGATTGGGTTATATTGTATTGTATTTTAGTGCCTTTAAAACGCTCGGTTAAGCTCATTGCCAATCTGTATGCAACTGCACTGTGAGTGGGCAGATTGCACGCAGATTGCAAAGGTAACAGATCTGCCAGACGGAGATCTGTGTGTGTGTGGTGTCTCAACAGACCGTTCTGCGGATAAACTGCTGGGTGGTGGCAGGCTACCTTTGTGGTGCGCCTGGTGTGGGGGTGTGTGGACAGTGGAAGGGTTATCAACACCGGGGTTCAAGCTAGGATAGCTGAAGGGACCTTTAGAAGAGTGTGTGATTACTAAGCTGGTCCTCAACTCTAATCAGGGCACCAGGTTGTATGTAAGATCGTATCTGCCAGTGTGTGGTCGACCAGCTGGATTGGAGTGGAGTCTCCGTCCGGTGGTGGCCAGAGGTAGTGCGGGCTGTGAAAAGGTATCACGGCTGATCTTATATACGGTTTGAGATATTTAAGTGTAAACCCCTTTATTATCCCCTCTTTACCACCCTGTCGCGGCCGCACGCGTGCGTCACGGTTAGCTAGTCGCTGTGGGCGTGGCGTGTGGGGGACACGTGACAGGGTGATCGTTTAACGAATCCTTGACAGGTGTCAGTATACATTTTGGACAATTTCATGCTTCCAACTTTGTGGGAACAGATGGCCCCTTGCTGTTCTAACATGACTGTGCACAAAGCAAGGTCCATAAAGACATGGATGAGTGGGGTGGAGGAACTTGACTGGCCTGCACAGAGTCCTGACCTCAACCTGATAGAACACCTTTGAGAAGAATTAGAGCGTAGACTGTGAGCCAGGCCTTCTTGTCTGACATCAGTGCCTGACATCACATCTGCACTTCTGGAAGAATGGTCAAACATTCCCATAGACCCACTCCTAAACCTTGTGGGCAGCCTTCCCAGAAAAGCTGAAGCTGTTATAGCTGCAAAGGGTGGGCCAACTCAATATTGAACCGTATGCACTAAGACTGGGATGCCATTAAAGTTCATGTGCGTGTAAAGGCAGGCGTCCCAATACTTTTGGCAATACAGTGTACTGTATATACATGTCATATATAGCAAGATATTGGGAATGTACAATAAGTACAAAGAAACAAAAATTAAACACAAAAAGGGAGAAAGGAGGACACAAATCATGCACGCATATATGTGTACATGCACATGGGTGTGCTTCTGCATGCTGTGTGCCAATACAAAGATAAGAGACAATATGAAATAAAAATGTTAATAAACATACTGTATTCGGAAGACATAAAATAAGGAGAACATTCTAGGGAGAATGAATGGAAGCTAAAAATATTGACAGCTCGCTGGCTAAGAGTCTCATTCACACTTGTGCAACTTGCCCTGTGACTTGCCCTGTGACTTTGGGGTCCAAAGTCTCCTTCCTAGGATGGCATCATAGTGTGAAAGATGTGCTGCGTGGAAAGGAAAGCCAGTAAAATCTGGGCCTGAGACAAAATAAGAGATGGAGGCAACCCCATCAAAATATAGTGTGGAGCACCAGTGTTTCAGTGAGGCCCGTGGCTTGAGGGTCCCTAGCTTGAAGATCCAGTAGGTCTCTTGTTAACATATTGTGTAGTTCTTTATTTGGTCTGTCAGGCGATAATGAATATTACTGTAGTTTATGTACTATTTATCATTCACTATATTCATACTTCGTTATTATTATTTTTTTTTTTTTTTACACAATATTAATTAATATTCTCTCTTACAATGGTTTTATATAAAATGTATTCATGATGGTTCATAATTAACCCCCCGGTCACATTGGGTGTGACTTGGCATGCGATTTGCAAATCGTATGCCAAGTCGCACCCTATTGTCCGCTATTAGAGTGGTCCTATTGGTGCGGTTCCGACTTGGTAGGAGCCGCACCGATTTCTAAAGTAGTGCCATATGCCTTGCAAATCACACCTCAAATCAGCAAGTCACCCAACTTTGAAATTGTGCGACTTCACTGTAAGTCGCACAATTTCAAAATCGGCTTTGATGTGACAATTACATTAAGTAAATAAAGTAATTTATAATTCATTATTAATTTTATACCCAAATTTAAATTTTCATTTATTCTTCCCTGTTAAGGAGTCATTACAGCAGCCCTCTTGTCTGGAAATGTTGCTGCGCTACTTAAACCATTATCTGTGATTTACAAAGAGTTGTTCCCAATTAGGCCTCCCTCAGTTGAACGCTGTAGAACTAAGTGGATCACGGATGTTCCAGTCACTCAGGGGGATGAGTGGGATCACATGTGGGGTTATCCATTTCAGCATCTGGTGTCAGCCAAAGATAAATTGATCCAATAAAAGTTTATAGTATAGTACATAACATAGTATAGTATAGTACGAAACTGCCCTAATCACTAATGACCTGCTAACTAATGGCCACTACTCAGTCCTCTTACTCCTCGACCTCTCCGCAGCCTTCGACACAGTTGACATCCCCCTTCTCCTTAATAAACTACACTTCCTTGGCATCAGAGACTCCGCTCTCTCCTGGCTCTCCTCCTATCTATCCCAACGCTCCTTCAGCGTTACCTATAACGCTACCACCTCCCCCTTTCTCCCCCTCTCTGTTGGGGTCCCCCAAGGCTCTGTCCTCGGGCCCCTTCTCTTCTCCATCTACACCTCCTCCCTCGGCAAACTGATACACTCCCACGGCTTCAACTATCACCTCTACGCCGATGACATGCAAATTTACCTCTCCACCCCTCAACTCACCCCTTCAGTCTCCACCCGTATCACCCACCTCCTGAACGACATAACAGACTGGATGTCGCTCCATTTCCTCAAACTGACCCTTTCCAAAACCGAGCTCCTGATTTTCCCCCCAGCCCCTGCCCCCCCCCCCCCACCCTCTCCATCACGACCAACAACGCCACCATCAGTCCCACCCCACAAGCCAAAGTCCTAGGTGTCACTCTAGACTCAAACCTGTCCTTCCAACCCCATATCCAATCATTGGCAAACTGAAAGGCTCCACCTCTGCAACATCTCCAAAATACGTTCGTTCCTAACCCCAGACACTACTAAACTACTCGTTCACTCCCTTATTATCTCATGTCTGGACTACTGCAACTCCCTTCTCACCGGCCTACCTCATTGCAGACTTTCCCCGCTTCAGTCTATCCTGAACTCAGCGGCCAGACTCATCCACCTTAGCAACCGCTCCGCTTCTGCCACCCCCCTCTGTGATTCCCTCCACTGGCTCCCCATTGCCCAACGCATTAAATTCAAACTACTAACACAGACATACAAAGCCATTCATAATGCTGCCCCAAACTACCTCACCGACCTGATACCCAAATACCACCCTACCCGTAATCTTCGCTCCTCACAAGACCTCCTACTTTCTAGCTCCTTGGTCTCCACCTCCCACGCCCGACTGCAGGACTTCTCCAGGACTTCCCCCATCCTCACAAACTCACTACCCCAATCCATCAGACTGTCACCCACTCTCCTCACCTTTAGGCGCACCCTGAAAACCCATCTCTTCAGGGAAGCCTACCCTGCCCTCACCTAACAGCCGATCTCCTCCACTCTTCCCACCACTCCATCCCCCACAGCTACTTCCTCCTGTACCACTATCCCTTCCCTCCTACATTGTAAGCTCAAAAGAGCAGGGCCCTTGAATCCCTCGTGTCCTGTTTTGTTACTGTATTGTCTCATGTACTGTCCCCCACTATAATGTACAGCGCTGAGCAAACCTTTTAGCGCTATATAAATACTGTATAATAATAATAGTATATAGTTTACACCCGCCAAACTGGCTGGTATTTACCAGTCCATATCTGCAGAGTGTTGGAGATGTTTATGCAGATTTTATGCATATTTTCTGGCATTGTCTGCTAATACAATACGTCACAATATTTATCATAGACACTACCAGTCTTTTGGATCCCCTATCCATCCCAGTGTGCTTATTGGGCCTGGTGGAGGGCTCAGCCAATACTTCTGTTTTATGCCCATAAGGAGATTTTGTTACATTTGAAAAAACACCCTCATCACTACAATTCTGGAAAGGTTTGGTAAAATTGGCGCTACCTTTTCAAAAACCAACATACTGTACCTGAGTCGAGATTGTGTAAGCTGAACATCAACAGCAGCCACAAATGGATAGTTCCTAGTCACTACTGGATATTGTTATGATTCCATCATTATTCACCTTGTGATTATGAGGGTGGTGTCAGATTGATTGTCTAACTAATCTCTGAAAACAACCTTGGATTCTTTTATGGTGTGTAATGCTGTGAAGCTTACACCATTTCAGTGCATTAACGCAAGGCAGGTCCTTTCGGCCATACTGGGTACTGGGTTTTATATATAGATTTTTTAATTATCCAGCTAATTGGTAATGGGTTGCATGGGGGTGGGAAGAGATGGTTAAGTTTTTCTAGAAGTGTATATGGAGGTTGTTTCTGCTGACTGTCCTGTGTGATCACATTTGGGGCTGGTTGTGGCCTTTTTGCACTTTTTTTTTACAGTTTTTGTACTTGTCTTAAAAAGGTACAATAAAAACCATTTTCAAAGAAAATAGTCATTACAATATATATCCTCCTTATGGTTACTACTAGTAATAATATTGATTTTTATGATTTTATAATTCTATAATTTTATAAAGTGACATATTTATTTATTGATATTTAATAATTATTATTCACATTTATATTTATGAGTGATTTTTGTTTGTGAATATTCTAATCAGTTTTCATAATGCAAAGTTATGATAACTATTCCTTATGACAACACGGAGATCACAGCGGAATCTTCGTGTGGGGATCCAGTCTGCTGTCATCCATTAGCCCTGACATTTGGACACTTGTGAATGCAATTGCTGTGCTTTTATTTACATTTAAATAAACCGACTTACTACACTATAAGGTTGCTCTGCGCAATTCTCCCCTTTTGTCTTTTGTGCTAATCTTCCCTAATTTACTAAAAATGCTCTATGCAGATAAGAGGTGCCTGCTGCAGGTGAAGGTGCAACTATGACCAAAGTATTCAATCCCCTTGCTACAGGGGTAGGTTATTTAAGAAAAACACACAGAGATGACAAGGCCCATCCCATAACAGAGACACACAGCTGCTACTGTTCACCTCCCCAACCCCAGGCATTGAAATGCTGAGCTCAGAGATGCTGCATCGGGGGGGGGGGGGGAGAAAAGTTCATATGAGGAGGTTTGAATCAGCAAAAGAGCTGATTTGTATTAAGCATTCCCAAATTGCAGTTGAATGGTACTCTAAATAATTATTTATACTTGCTTTGCTATCTGAAGAGTGATCAGATTCAGATTGCTCTTCATAGAGCAGTATTACCTCCTCACAGCCCCTAAATGTCGGACTACCGCACCACAGTCACAGCATACAGGTCATTTACAGAGTGGCTTCATTCATTCATTGAAGAGGTCATGTTTGATGTTAGAAGGGCAATTCCTGACGCAGCCACACAGCAGAGCATACACCTCTGGCCACTGCCTTCCCAGCTCAAGGGGGAGCAGTTGAGAAGGCAGTATAAATGATTCTCAACCACCCCCAAATGCAAGTGTGAACAAGACCTAAAAGTGGTTGTAAAGGCTGAAGGTTTTTTACCTTCATGCATTCTATGCATGAAAGTAAAAAACCTTCTACATGCTGCTTCCTCTCTTCCTCTCTTGATCCAGCAATGAACAGGAGCATTGGCTGTCTGAGGTCTGTCTCTCCTCATTGGCTCAGACACAGCAGCAGGAACCATTGCCACTCCCACTGCTGTCAATCACAGTGTACAACAAAAAGTGCAGTGCTCAACTCAATAAATATTAACCAAATAAAACTGTACAATCAAATATCCTATAATACGTGAACATACAGTGTCCATAAAACAAAGTGATAGTAAAATCAAATTTAATGAGTCCCACATGCAATGATGCAATTAGGAAACCTCCAGAGATAGCCAAAGTGACACCATCCACTCCCATGCAAGGCTTACCAGAAGGTTTGTGACCCCCTAGTAAGAGTGGTCAGTCAGCGCTCTTTAAGATCATGTGGCTTCTTTCCAGCATCCAAGATGGTCACCAGCCGGTTGCACATGTGTGGTAGCTTGTGTGCGTGGCTCTGCCCTACGTGTTTTCTCATACATGACATCATCAGGGGCACCTGATGTAAGGCTGAGGTGCCCCTGATGACATCATGTATGGTGCGTAGGGCGGAGCCACGCACACACGCTACTGTGCATGTGCAACCGGCCTGCGGCTATCTTGGATGCTTCAAAGAATTCCCTTTGGCATTTGTTCATGCTAATTTTATCTGTTATCATGTAAATGCAGTTTTATTTAACACACTTCCCAGTACTGGCGGTTTTACACTATGTGGAATGAAATTCATTTCATGTGTTCTGCAAGTTCCAGTCCTATTGATTCAGATTGGTGTCACTTTGGGATGGTGTCACTTTGGCTATCTCTGGAAGTTTCCTGCTTCCAGCATGTGGGACTGATTAAATTTGATTTTTCAGTATCACTTTATTTTATGGGCACTGTATGTTCACATAATTTTCACGTATTATAGGATATTTGATTGTACAATTATAGTTGGTTAATATTTAATCAGTTGAGTGCTGCACTTTTTGTTGTACACTTTGTATGAGATGCCTGGTATCAGGGTAAAGTGTTTAGCTGCTATTTTTTGTAGTTTTCACTTTTTCTCTGAGCGCAGATTTTGGGATATTGGTTTGCTGTCAATCACAGCCAGTAAGCCAATGAGGAGAGAGCGGGGGAGGGGCTGAGCCACGGCTCTATGTGTCTTATAGATGCATAGAGCAGGGCTCGGGAGTGAGCATGCACCAGTGCCCCCATAGCAAGTGGGTTGCTATTGGAGGCACTGGTCAAGGGAGAGGAGCCAAGAATACCGGTGGGGGGCCCTGAGAATAGGATGATCAGGGCTGTTCTGTGCAAACCATTACACAAAACAGGTAAGTATAACATGTTTGTCATTAACAAAATTAAGCTTTAATATCACTAAGTTTAAATTTCAGAAAACTGAACCAAGCTTACAAACAGCTCTGTAAATGCTTTGCAATAGCTTGCTGTTCACACTGACCTTTGCGAACTAACTGCACAAACTGAGTTAGATGTTTTTTTCTTTTGGTTTGTGTATATATAACTCTTCCTCCCTAGAATCTTTACAGGCCTAAACCAAAAGCTTCTATGATCCAGGTGCAGCACGGCAAGGTGTTTTTTTTATGCTATGCTTTGAATCATTAGTATGCAGAAAAGTGTTTGGCAGAAAAATGCACCCCTGTAGCCCCAAACAAAAACTTTTTTTATCTGTGACAACACAACACTTTTATATCTGTGACTGCGGTCCGAATCCGCATCAAGCCACTGTCCCATCCGGACCCGCGGTCTCACCATTTAGGAGCTAGTTCCTCAACCCCGACTTCTGTTGTTGCCATTCTCAAGGCAAAGTGGGAGTTAGAATAGTAATGCAGGGAGCAAGCATAGATCAGAGAGCGGGAGGCACAGATGCACTGAATGGAGGGTGGGAGCTGCCGGGTTAACTTTTCATATTAACTAGCAGGTAATTAGTTGCTAGGACACCTGTGAAGGGGGGGTGGCATGAAGGGGCAGTGCTGTGTGTGCATAAGGGGGTGATTTTAAGGGGGCACATGTGAAGGGGGCAGAGCACAAGAGCACCTTAATCCGGGGGGAAGGTGATGTGAAGGGGGACAAGTGCTGGTGGGGAGGGGAGATGTTATGTGAAGGGGGTAGTGCTGGGGGGGTGATGTAAAAGGGGGCAGGGATGTAAAGGGGGGGCAGTCCTGCCCCAAAACACCTCCCCATGTTGAGGGTATGTAGCCTGGTATTGTTCAGGAGAAGGGGGGCATTTGCCTGTTGGTTATAGGGGAAGACCCTACACTGTTTTTTTTCTCAATTTTTAATTGCAGGCAATTCTTTTTTTTTACGTTCAGCTGACAGCGCATCAGCAGTCAGCTGAACATAAAAAAAATGATCATCACTCATCAGCTGTTAAGGACGCGTTGGCCGCCCGCTCCTTACCAACCATGACAGTTACTGGTTGTGAAGGACACAGGTGGCCGCCTGCTCCTTAACAAACAGTACACATTCCTTAAATACCGCATGCCTCGACCACTACTTAATTACCGCATGCATTTTATTATTTATTTCCTTCTGTGAATTGACTTTAACGTCTTTTAATGCAGTATTTACTGAGCGTTTTTGCTCTTAGGAATAGTGAATTGACATTTTCATTATAACATGCGATATGTGGTCATGTGACCGTCATAACACATGCGATAACTAATAATACATTTTACTGATTGAACCTCCAGGAATTTGAATTCAATACCCCTGACTTACATGTTATTTTTCTTTCAAGTTTACCTTCCTCTCTTGATCTTAGAATAAAGTTTGTAGACGAAAAAAAACTTTGATTTAATTTAATTATAGTTAGCTTTTGTATGGAAGGCAAATTGATGATAATATTTGGTCACATGATCTCTGAAGGTGGTCAGCCATTTGACTACTTGTTCCCTATCCCTCAGAAGCTTTAGTGGCGTCTGATGTGTGTTTGTTCAGGGTGCTTCTTCAAGACAGAAGTGACACAAAATCTTTTCATACCATCAAGAATTATCTTGACATTTAATTGAGCAACAATCTTCTCTACTGGTATCTTATATTTATCAAAATTTTTTCAACTATGGGGTCCAAATACTGTATTCTTGCTAACCGATGGATGAAGTTAAGATATTTTAATGTATTTTCCGTATGATTTTACTACCCAGCAGTCCGGAACATGTCATTAATTACGGACAATGGTTAGTTCATATAAAAAATTGTCATGTACAAACTCACCAAGCAAATATAGGTCAATAAAATATTCTACAATATTGCACAATTTTCACCTTTCATGTAACATCAAGTTATTCTACACATCTAGAAATAATTTCCCTATGTCATTTATCACACATTTCTGTTTACCTAATTCCCCCCTAGATTTTGTTTGCCTTAATACTCATATTGACTTTCTGTACAGAAAATCTAAAATCCAGACTCTCATTTTAGTTACTCTAAATGTGTACTGTATGTTTATTTTCTTGCTGTTTTCTTTTGAATGAGTACTTGAGAGTGCCAAGTTTAACAATTTAATAGTTTGATACATGTTATGGTTTGCATCTTACCAGTGCTGGGCTCACATTCTTCCAAATCTTCATCATCACTAGGACATTCAGCTGATGCAACCAGAAGATCATCAGAATTCTGGGGAAGGAAAATATTTTAATTATTTATTGAAAAATACAATAACTCACACTAGATTTGACTGTTTCAATAATCAATAACTTTCACAGTCCACAAAATGATACATTGTTGTGGTCAGATGCTTTTTTAATTTGAGTTTTAGTTGTTGTTTTACTTTAAGTTTAAAGTTAAGAGTTAAATAAACATCAGTTTCAGACATTATTCAGTTAGTTCTTATCACACGTTCTTTAAAATAAGCAATTTCATATATTAAAGTTATTTTAAAAGTAATATTGATAACGTAGGAATATTTCTGCACGTCATTGTTAACTTTCTAGAGGTTATATTTTGTTTACTTGTGGTATCTTTACATGCATTTAAAAGGTCTACCGCTGTCTTGCATATAACAGTCATTAGAAAAACTTGTGTATGTATGCATATATGCATGCATCTTATCTATTCGAAATTGTGTTAGATGCACTTTTTTGCCCTGTGCAATATTCCCCTGAAATAATGTTAAAAAACTAAAGATTAGCTCCAGTGTCAAACTTTGACAAATAATGTGATTACAGTTAGGACAAAAAGAACAACCCACAACACCAATACCATTTCAACATGTTTCTAATAAAAAAGAGAGCATATGCAAATAAGCTTAAAACATATAAATGTTTAGTACAAATTAATAAAAAAAAAAACACAAAGAAAAGGGTGCTTGCTCAATACCACAATAAATTATTTAGAATAGATTGACAGGGGCTAGGCTACTCACTTGTCACTCATGTGAACAAGTATGAGAGAATCCACAGAAAAAAACAAACAAGGAATGCCATGCCCTACAAAGCCAGCCATAATGATAAAAAGTCACAGTTTAATAGACTTAGATTATTACATTCATCGCAGTTTGCCACATACCACGGCAGCAGACTCACAGGCGCTTGCATAGGTGTTCAATGGCCACAGGGGAAAATGGTGCCAATGCCCTGTGTGAATGTAGTGGACAAAAGGATCACGCAGAATACCTATATATGGAAATCCAACAGAGGTGACACTGGCCACCAGGGACTCCAGCATTCGGACCGCCACAACTGGACTGACATGAGTGGGGGCTGAAAGTGATGCAGGGTATGGGAGGAAGTAAACCCAAAAGGGTGCTGTGGTGAGGGCACTAGTACAATGTAATACCACTCTGTTGGGGACTTGAGGCACTGTATCAGGCTGGAGAATGAAACAAGTTTGAACCTCAGTGATGGATACAGAGCATGTAACAAGAAATAGCCAGTTGAGTCTGGTGACTACATATTTCAGAGTGGTCCTCTTCATCAGGTCAATCGAAAATTGATTCCTTTGGGCCAGCTTGAGTCATGACTCAAGCTGGCCCAAAGCAATCAATTTTCGATTCTCCTTTAAATTGATTACTTTGGGCACTGCAATATTAACCAAAAATTAATGGCCAACACAGTATTTACTAATGCCCAAAAATGTAACCATTTATTCATCTATAAAGGAAGCTTCCTAAAAACTAGGTTTTCCATGTCTCATGTAGAGAAAAAAACCCCATAACCCAACAAGAAAATTCTTGCAGTGTACATTGTCAATCCAGGCCAAATATTGTATGTTTTGCGCTACCATTATATGGCAGCAAATATATTGGTGTTTTGTTGGTGCCCAAACACTGTGAACTAAACAGAAAAATTCCCGTAGTGCACTGGACGGACCCTGCTTTAACAAACATCTAATATGTTCAACTGTGATATGGCTGTAAACAAATTGGGTTTTAGATGTTGATAGTGTCCAAATACCATATGTCCACATAAAAGTTCCTGCAGAGGACCCTACTTTAAAAGAGAAGTGTGGAAATGAAAGAAAATAAACATGCATAGTCGCCTAGATGATTGCAGCTGTCTCCCACTGGCTCTACACCCTGAACTGAGCAATCAAAGACCATTTATCTCTCAGTTTTCGGGTCCTCTCTCAGCATAGAGCAGTGACTGTTAGTCACTGCTCTCTGCTCTGCCTCTCCAGTGCTCTCTGGAGCACCAGGGTGGGAGCAGCTGGCTCAGGCTCTCAGCAACACACTGACAGGCCAAGCCAGCTGCCAGACAAGTGGGTCATCCATTTTAGAGGGTCTCTATATCCACTCTTGCCCCAGTAAATTGTGATACAGCTGCTGTGAATATGAGCTGGCAGGAGGTGTCACTCCGGCAACCACCACTGCTACTCCTTTAACCTTTAATCTGACAGCTTTTGGAAATGCATGACACTGGATTCCTCTGTAGTGCACCCTCCAGATGTTTTATCCTTTCCTTTCTCTGTGATGGATCAAGGATCAATATACCAAACTTATTTCAATATGCATGACTCCTTGATGGATAGCCTAAATTCCCAAAAATGATCTGAATTAGATTTTCTTATTTCTTATAAAACTGAGAAAGCCCTTCGATGGTCTACGGCTAGATTCCTTTTATCAAGCAATTCCTATGTATAGGATCAATCAATCTTTAAAACCTCCACCTGTGTACCAGTTGAGAAATTCCTCAGATCAACTGGTCACACACACACATAAGATCCTAACAACATTTAAAAAATTCTACTCAGGTCTACTTTCTAGCCCTACTTTTCCAATTCCATCTTCAGCGCTCCCTATGCTAACTTCTACTCAACAAAATAAATTAAATGCCTCGTGTACCAACGAAGATAATTAAATCACTTAAAGGTGGCTCAGCACCGAGGTCCAGATGGATTCTCTGCTTTTTATTATAAACAATTTGCTCCCATCTCTCTCCAAAATTGGTAACTCTCTCTCTCTCTCTCTCTCTCTCTGACTACAGCTATTTTAACACATCCAGATATCAAAGGTTATACAGTGGATATAAAAAGTCTGCACACCTCTATTAAAATGTCAGGTTTCTGCAATGTAAGAGATAAAGATAAATAATTTCAGAACTTTTTTTCTATATTCACTGTACTTCCTCTAATTCTATGTAAAAACTTAGTATGTATGCAGATGACATTATTATTATTATTATAATTATACAGGATTTATATAGCGCCAACAGTTTGTGCAGCACTTTACAATATAAGGGAGACAGTACAATTACAATACATTTCAGAACAGAATGCTTTTATTCCTTACTCAATCTAATGTTTTACTACATAACTTGCTTAAAACTTTACAATTTTCATTACTTTTTGGACTATCCTTTAATATATCCAGATCAATAGGGATGCCTATAAATGTCCCAGAATCCCAATTCAGAGTCTTACTGTACATGATTCATTTACTTTTACCTGATCTAGAGAGTCTCTTTCATACTTGGGGATCCGTCTCACTGCCAATCTGCAATCTCTGTTTTTTAAGAACTGATTTCAAAATTAAAAGGAATGCTTAAATTGTGGAGTTCTTATCATAACTCCTTTTTAGGAAGAGTCACGGCTATCAAAATGACAACCCTCCCTAAATTGTTATAGCTCTTTAGAGCTCTTCCCATTAGAATAACTAAAGATAGTGGGGACAATTCACGTATGCGGTAAGATACTGCACAGCATTTAAAAAAAACAAAACTGCGGTATTCACTGAAAAATGCTACTAAAATACTGCATGAGGTATTTTAATAAGTCATGAGGTATTTTTGTAGTGAAACCATGCAGTATAATGTGTTAGCTCTCAGCAGGGGTGTCCACTGACAGCTGAATGTAAAAAAAAAAAATTGCCGACAATTAAAAATTTAGCAAAAAAATGGTGTGGGGGTTCCCCTCCATCCATACCATGCCAAAATTAAAAAAACATGGTGTGCCCTCGCCCTCCCCCGAATTCATACAGACCCTTATATGAGCATGCAGCCTGGCATGTCAGGAAAGGGGGGGGGGGACGAATGAGGCCCCCCTGAACCTCAGGAGGCCACATGCCCTCAACATGGGGGGGTGCTTTGGGGTAGGCGTACTCATCCCCCCAAAAGCTCCTTATCCCTAGCTTGATGATTGTGACCCTGGCCTGTGGTTGTGGGGGTCTACGGGCAGGGGGCTTATCGGAATCTGGAAGCCCCCTTGTCACGATCAGGGGTTAGGCTCGAAGACCAGTTACTATAGTGGTGGAAAAGCTCAAAAAGAAATCAGCAGGAAAGGTACACAGGCAGGTCACTCTGGCAGAGGAGTGGGCTCACCTGAGGTGCAGAGTCTAAGTACTAACCGGTGTTCACCAGAGCTCCTGATGGTGGGGATCGATTTTGCTGCATATTAGCACCAGGTTGCAGTCCTCAGGATCACCCCACCAGGAAGTGAGCAAGCGGAGGTCCAGTAGCGTATTAAGCAGGTGAGGATCAAACCGAAGCGTAGTCAGTAAACAAGCCAAAGGTTAGTAATGAGCAGTTGCAGGTTGGGATCAGGCAGAAGCGTAATCAAGGAACAAGCCAATGGTCAATATAGATTGGTAGCAAAATATGGATGGCAGCAGGGAAAGCAAGGAGCGGGATACTGGGTGAAGAGACCACAATAATCTGGCAATAATCTGGCAAACAGGAAGTGCAGAGACAGGACTTAAATCAGGAAGTTCATGGGAGGACCAAAGGGTTCAAGGTTCATCACAAACAAGGTCATGGCAGGATCATTCAAATAATTATCAAGGGAGCTGTCCAGCATTCCAGATGGCTCAGCAAAAAAAGAGACATTGCCACACACTGCAGAAGTCCCAGGTTCGGACCCAGACAAGGGGGCCCCAAGATCCCCCCCCCCAGGTGAATGAGTATGGGGTACATGTTACTGATACTCATTCACAAAAAAAGGTGTAGTGTAAAAAATTACAGTAGACAGTATTTACAAGTCATTAAAATAACAAAAAAAAAAAAAAATGACTCCCAAAGTCGATCCAACGTCAGTCACGATGCCCACCACCGCCGACATGAAGAAAAAAAAAAAAGGCTCTGCTCTCGATGCTGGCTCTCGCCATCTGACAGGTCCGCTGGCCTGACAGTTCTTAAGTATCTGAGGGGCAGGTCGCCCGGTGACATCACCCAGGTGACCCTGTCCCCTTGTAACATCATCGACCCAGCATACCCCTTTAGTGAATTGTGCCCTATATCACTGAATTTAAAATGGAAGTAAATCAATTTATATAGGCCAATTCTCATCCTCATTTTTCTAAAGATTCTGTATAGATTACAACACAAGGGAGGATTTGGTTTACCTAATTTTTGGCTTTACTATTTGGTATCCCGCCTCTCACAAATTGCTCAGTGGCACATCTATAAATCTAAGGTCCCTTGGGTTAAATTTAAATCACTATTCTACCTACCCACACTTCCTACCAGGATTATCATGCACTAAAGGGGTCTCTCAATCATTTCAGCTCTGGCATGTTTGCAAGCAGCAATTTGTATTGTGCTCTACAAGCATCATAATTTAGGAGACAGCATTTCCTCCTGGGTATCGAGGATCACCAAATTTCTCCTAGTGGATTAACAATGGCCTATTATTTTTTACAAATTTCTTAGAAAACGCCACATTCACATCCTTGTCTTCCCTTCAGACCTCTCATCATATCCCCCACACTGAACAGTTCAGGTTTTTCCAAATTAGACATTTTTATACTACTCACTTTAAAACAACAGATAGTGCACCCGTCATAAAAGCATGTGTCAAAAAACTCCTAGGGACAAGGTCTTATCTCAGAAATTTACAATAATTTGATGAGCATGGACCCCCAAGTTAAACGTTTGTATAAGCACTTTTGCATTCTTCCCATAGATGACTGGGAAGAATGCATTGTAATCCTCCGTAAATACACCAGGTCACTCAGTTCATGAAACTGCTATTAAACTTTTTACCAAATGGTGTTTTTACAAAATTGTATTCTATTTTTCCAACAGTGTCTCCTGATTGCTTTCGAGGGTGTTTATCCCATGACTCATTCACCCATATTTTTTGGGAATGTGAGAAAATATCCCCCATTTGGTGCAAATTAGAACTTTTTTCTATGACCATATCTGGTAATCCTACCCATATTACTCTGGCCAGTTGTTTACTTTTCACTCCTATCCCAGGGTTTTCTACTCCCCAGATGAGATTCATCCATACCATTTGTGTTTCTATACAATGGCTTAAAGCTAGACACTGGAAATCTTCCTCAGTTCCCATTACACAATTAAAAATGAGAGTAGACTCAATTTGTCGTATGGAAAAAATATTCCACACCCTCTATAAATCTATGGCTTTTTATAGAACCAAATAGGATCCCTGATTTGTATATTCAAATCTCTTCCTCTAATTTATTGAATATCAGCTAGCCCATTATTAACTTTTTCTAAATCGATCAGTTACTCACTACTCACTCCATCAAAATATTTTATTACAGATATTGGCAAGCCATGGTATTTTTTTTTTTACAGATATTGGCAAGCCATGGTATTGTTTTTTTTCCTCTTACCCTCAATATTTGTGCTTAAATATAATCTATTCTTAATACCCAATTTTGTATATCTGTACAATTGTGCTTTTTCTGTACCACCAATTTCTACTTAATAAAAGTTTGCCAACAAAAAGTAAAGTGCAGGCATCCTGTATCAGTATCCACTGGCTTAGGGGAAAAAAAGGCCAGCTATCCTGAGCTTGTCCTTCATGCCATACTTACACAGGTGACTGAGGTGAGTATTGATGGCCCTCTGCTGCATGTGTAGCCACCAAAGTCATGTTTCACCTAGTAGACATGTCACAGATAAGGCGGTTTGTGGGCAGATGTAATTCTCTGCTGAATTTCACTTAGCCGAGTGCTGACCGAGTAGGACCACCTGGAGTGGCTATAAACTCTTGTGGCCTGTCTCAGAAGGTCTTGTAACCCTGGGTACCTATCCAGGAACTGATGTACCGCCAGATTGAGGACGCATGCTGGCATGTGTGTCAACCTTTCCTGCTGAAGGGTGGCCAGCATCACCATCAATTCTGTGCCTGCCCCTGCACAGCTGACAGAATCTCTGCCCTAGCGTGGCTCCTGTCTGCTCGGCATACCAACTGCAGCGCTGCCTATTATCTTTAAGCCTGAACCGTTGGATAGTCTCTTGAATGCTTAAGGGAGACTGGTCGATCATGTGGGTGGTTGAGCAGAACAAGGCATTGAGGGGACGGGACAGCTGTAAGGACATGGGGTGGCTGAACACGTTTCAGTGGTGTGCTCTGTCCTGCATTCTTCCCAGTAGCCAGCAGAGTCACTCAGTGGGTCCATAAACGATATATAGCACTCCTTTTCATTCTTCATTGAGCCACCAGGGATGGTAACAAGGGCAGCAGGTAACCTGCCACTGTGCTACAGAACAGACTGCCAATTCACAAAAGGGGGCATAATCACTCAACTGAAAAGGTAGGAGTTGTAAAACCAGTGATTTGGCCAAGCTGGCATTTAGGCACAAGGCATGGGGGTGGCTGGGGGTGTATTTTTGTTGGCAGTTAGGGTTTTGGCTCACAAAAAGAAACATAAAACAGTTGTTGCTGCTCGTGAATAACAATTTAAGACAATTAGGCATATTGTCACCAGTACCCAAGCCCCCGTCCCCCAAATATTCATAAATGAGGCTCCAAGATGGACACAAATAATGCAGAAAAGTCAGGTCTCAGTAGCTGTTGAGGGTTCTAACCACTCTGCCCAGGTTCCGTAATTTTTAGGGCACCCTCTATGCAGCTAAGTATCTTTGTACAAGGGTAAAATGGCATTAACCTGCTGTTTCCAGAAAGTGGGGGAGGGGGGAACCTGCTTTTTTCAACACAGAGTGATGGCTTTTCTGGAGTAAAACAGTAAAAGACACCCAAGTGTCCTGTTTGCCACCCCAGGAACTAGGTCCTCCATTAAACCTAACAAACAAACTCTGGGGGATCCAGTAGCAATTGCTGGGCAGGTCCAGAAAATATGTATAAAGTCCAAGAGAGCACAGTCACAACGCCAGCACTCTGGAGAAGAGAGATTCATTTTTTAAAATCTGTAAGGTAGACCCTATGGACAATTTTAAATTGTATGAGGCAGTCTCTCAAGGACACCAGTATTTTAAAGGGAAATTCCCATACATCATCCCATCGTGGGCCCAACGTTATCGACAGGGGAGAACACTTGGAGAAGATGAGTATATAGGATTGAGGTAGGTTTTCTGCACAATCATGGCGTAATATTCCCTCTAATTCAGAGCTTTGCAGCTAGAGCATAGCAGTAGTGAATGGCTCCTAAAACCATGGGACAATTGCCAGTACCTAAATGTGTAAGAAGGGGGGACATTGTGATGAGACATAAAATAATCTAAGGGGCGTAGGGATAAATTTGAGACCACAGTTTTGATGTTATGCTTGGTCCATGCTATGGGATCAGGAAGCTGGTAAAAGTGTGGCAAAGAGGGGTTGTTCCATAAAGGGGTATTTGGGGATATGCCAGAGGTACGAAAACTTTCACAGGTGAGGCCAACTTTCCAGGCCCTAAGGGAAGCAAGCATGGAAGGCGTCAGATCATAAGGAGCTCTAGGGCCTCAAAACAATAAAAATGAGGCAGAGACCAGTTGGGAGGCAAGAAAATATTTGTGACAATCTGGAAGGGCCAGACCTCCTTGGTAAGTAGGGCACATTAGAGTGGATAATTTGTACCTAGGGGGTTGAGGACCCTAAAAGAAGGAGGAAAATAACCTATTTAAG